>NC_056524.1:74311034-74351494 GCF_019175285.1 Sceloporus undulatus
TGAAGACCATCCTGTTCAGAGAAGCGTTCCCAGACATTGCGTGATTGTCACTTGCTATCTGATGTTCTTTTTGTTGCCTGTTTTATTGAACCATTTCCTGTATTGCTATGTATTTTATTTATATTATCCTATCATTTCTTAGATTGTATGCCATAGGCAAGTTTACTCTTTTATATTTGTTGTTTTTATGTACAGCGCTGTGCAAATCTACAGCGCTATATAAATAATAATAATAATAATAATAATCACTCAGAAGAAAACATCAACCACTTTAAAATTTGGAGCAGGTTAGCTGCTAAATGGACCTTCTATGCTGGGCACAAACAGTTCTTTTTGGACTGCAGCTCCCAGACTCTTTCAACCAGCCTGGCCAGTGATGTTTAAGCGATATTAGGAGCTGTAACTCCCCCCCCCCCAAAGTAGTTTCCCTCATCTCTGCGTGGCAGCATCCAGTTAGCTACAGTTGGAACTGAGAAACGGATCTAGATCTAGTAGCACAAGACACTTTATAAGAAGTTGGGATCCATTTTACTGAGCAGGACATATGCAAGCCATCTTTACTGGACCAACACCACTTCAGTAGAGGAAATGATGCACAGCAAAGGTAATTACCATATATACCATAAGTCAACCTCATTTATAAACTGAGAACAGGTTTTGGGGCTAGAATTATGGATTTTGATGTGATAAGTCAAGGGTAAAATATAAGGGCATGTAACAAAGGATGTAAAGGACAAAGCAAAGGAAAATGATGCCAAAGAACTTACAAAATTCTGACAGGCATAACTATCTGTGCTCACCTTAAAGGTTGGATAGATGAAGAAGGAGTTATGATAAATGGTGGCTGTGTGATGTGTAGGGGAAGCAATCAGACACAGACAGGGCTAAGAAAACATACACATGTCAAAAAGGATTAAAAGGCAAAGCAAAGAAAATGGCAACTACATATGCAATGATTATAACCTTTAACTTTAATGTGATAATGTTGCCTGATTTTAACCCAGAAAAGCTGACAAACATACACAGGTGTTTTATTCAAATCTTACTAAGACTGATTCCGCTCAACACTCCTTTGCGGGAAAGCACCAAAGAGCTGCCACCACCACCATTTCCCCAGCCAGGCATTCAAAAAGATCAGAAGTGGAGCAGTGGCAGAAAAAATATAGCCTTTGGTACCTCTTTTAGGTGCTCCCAGGATGGACTAAGCTCTTACCTTTTGCCACTTCACCGAGAGAAGGTGATAGTTCTTCTTCTTCTTCTTCCTCTTCCTCTTCCTCTTCTTCTTCTTCTTCTTGTAAGAGCTAAATTACACATGGATAGGTCAACCCAGTTTTTTTTGGGGGGGGGTCAGTTTATTGACGTCAGTTTCTAGATTTAAATATATATAGTAAATAGTCCACACCACAGCTTTGTAAAAAGTAATTACAATTGTAGTTCCAAGACCCTAAATAATTACTTTTGTAGCTGTAATTTTTAAAAATATTACTTTCGCATCCAATTTCTCAAAAATAAATAAGTACAGTGCACCTGCGCTATAGTTGGGCCCCCCATATGTGGCTTCCTGCTTACACGGAAGCTGCATGATGGGAGAATGAATGGCGCTTGCACCGCTCCGCAAGCACAAGCCCCATTCAATCGAATGGGACTTGATCTTACACGTTTTTCGGCTTACACGGGGGGGGGGGGGGGCCGGAAACGGCCCCCCGTAAGCCAAGGGACCACTGTAGTTACTTCAATTTTTTAAGAAAAATCTGTCAGTGTTCCTTTCAACAGCATAAGGCACAGCATGAACCAGCATTTCAGCCATGTGATATTCTTTCACTACCATTTAGTGGTGTCTCAACCATAACTATACAAGTAACTTTGAAATGACAGTTAAACTGCAAATGGAGTAAATTTGTTTCTTTCATTGTTATTGTTAACTGCCCTTGAATCGATCTCAACCCTGTGAATGAGACAACTAGAAGACTCCCTGTCCTCCACTGTTCTGCTTAGTTCCTGCAAAGTCATGTTCCTTAACATGTTACAATTATTATATAACATGTATGTAGAGAGATCATGTAGCACCTTTTCAGTTAGTCTGAAAGGTTCTACAAGATCTCTCTGATTCTACAGACTAAGGGGCTATACAGACCGCCCCAAAGAGGTGCATTGCTTCTATCCAGATCGGGACCTCACACCATGGCCCTGATCTGGTCTCTGGAGGGCACCATAGCTGCATCAGTGTGGCTGTATGGCACCCTTTCAGTGCTACATCATTTGGATGGACTGCCAGAGGCGTGCCATAATGTCATGCACCATCTGGAATGGTGCGTGGCATCATTATGCCCTGGGGGCAGAGTCAAGGCATTCAGCGTCAGGACGCTGTGCCCTGACTCTGCCCAAAAGCTGGCACAAAGTGTCGGTCTGTACAGGTCCTAACACAGCTATATCTTTGAATAATAGAATATGGTTACACAACTCCTGGAAGAAGGAATTCATTACAAATAACTACATATTGCAAGCAGTTATTTTCAAGCTCTATTCTAGCCTTAAGCTATGACATTTCTTTGTATGTAGTTACAACTTTAAAATGTTTCAATTATCGTTATAGGTAAAGCTTTATATCCATGCAGTTTATAGAACACCCACACTGTTTTCAAATCCTTCTTAGGTACTGTTGTCTAGGAGAAATCTTCTGGCAGTGAGTTCCACAGGATCATGCAAAGACAAATTATTCTTCAATGCCAATTCTCCAGTGATTGCTTTCTATGACGTTGACTTGTTCTTGTAATCTGAGAATTGGGAGAAGGATGTTTGTCAAAGCCTTTATGCCACTGCAACTCATTACCTCTGAGTAATGCCTTTGTAGATAGCAGCCTCTGGCATTTATAGTGTTCATGTTCATTTTCCTAACAGAACATAGCTCTGCTTCTATGAATTAATTTTCTTGCTTCTCTGCAGAATAGGATGTGGAGTGCACCAAGGGCCCACAATTCTGCTCTCACATGGGAGAGAGAGGGAGAGAAGGATGCTGTCGCCTGGTCTGACTTATTATCAGCTGTTATTTCCTTTTTATATGTGTCAGTGTGGAACATATTAAAATTTCTCAGTAATGGTATGCATGGAATCCTTCTGATGCCCCACCTCTAACTTAGCAGAACAATAAAAGCAAGGTTGGAATAAGCCTTTGAGCAGCTGGTTGTCTATATATTCTCTCTCTCCTCCCCCGCTTCATATAATCTAATTCAGAATAGAATTCGGGTAGCACTGGCACTACCACTTCCAAGCTTCACCGACTCTCATTCTGTGTGCTGGAATTTCATTGCACAGCTCATCTGATCGCAGTGCTTTATAAATGGCAGACAGCGTATTCTTTTGCCTGAATGTTCTCACCATTTGTCCATCAAACGCTCTGGCCAGTTGATACTAAGGGGATGTCTGAGCCACCAAGAATTCCGCTAGATCAATATTATTTTAGTGACCACCAAAAAAACCTCCACCACCCCATCCTCAACAACAACAATTATTGTTAGGGAGTCTGCTGCTGATAAGGTTTTCATGCTTATTATAACTAGGTTTTAATCCACTTTGGTCCAGCATTGTTGAGGGGGAAAGGGGTTATGTTGCCCTTTAGGACATGCAGGTTTAGGATTGGAGTTAATACTCAGAGTCTGGTTTGGCAAAGGTTAAGCATACCATGACAGTGACATGCACATCTCTGCCATAGCATTGAGACTCAGACTGAATGGGCGCTGAGAAAGGATACAGTTGCCCTTGTTAAAAAGAAATAAATTGATATCTGTAGATCTTTGATCTCCGGCTTTCCTAAAACCACCCTTCAAGGAAATTAGAAATCTGATCAAACAAATCTAAAGATAATGAATTAATAAGCAGCAATTATCCATTTAGTATCCAGGACTACTGTAGCCTCTGAAAAGCTAAAAAATATATGAAACCAGTACTTCATCCCTAAATAATAACAATAACAGTAATAGGAAACATTACTGAAGAATAAAGAAAAACAAAGGCCTCATTTAGACTTGCAATTTGTTCCAATTTACATTGCATTGTTGAATATTGCTTCCAATGCAAAGGCTCTGTTGTCTTTTTTTCCCTTAAAAGAAAAACATCAGTAGAGACACAACATATTTCAATTCATTTGTGGATGTCTGGCTTGTGATGTGGGTTTGTGACATGATATGTGAGTGTGCCCAGCTCCCTCAAATCCCCCAGATACGTTTCCAGATTATCTTAGTCTTCACAGAATTTCCCTGTTTCTCCAATGCCATCTTATTTTTTTAAAAAAAATCACTAGAGGTTCAGGAGTAAATTTTAATGGTGCTATTGCTGAGTTTGTTTCCTCACAGTGAAATCATGAAGGTAAGGGCTGAAAAAAATGAAAAGCATTAAAAAAAAAGGCATGGATGGGGGGACAGGTAGGGTTATTTTTCTTCCCCTTCTTCCTTGGTTTCAATCTACAAAGGACAACTTATATTGTGCATATAATTAACTGCATAGTTTCTATGAATTGCTTTTCATACTCCCATTTCAAATTCTATTACATGAATTTCTTAAAAGTTAAACACCGACATAAAACATTGCTGAACTGCCTCACCAATGACTGTAGCAAAAAGTAGTACCAGCTCCCAAAATCTAATTGAAGTGTATAGAACATCTGGAGTGTAGGACATGTGGAAGTCCTGTTCAAGGATTCCTGGCAGCATTCTCTGGTAACAGCAAGAACTCTACTACTACTGCTACTACTACTTCAGGGAGGATCAAATTTGGTGAGAGGTGAGAAAATTGTCAAATGAAATGGGCTTCTGAGCTGTGGGAATGGGATAAATATGGAGAATGAGGAGATCTCTTCCATTTGGACTGCAAGTCTGAGCACAATTACTGCTCATTTAAAAAAAATAAATCAAAATCTCCCCATTAGACTTGATGTTCTGCATCCCACTAGAGTGGCATTACCCAGTGCAATAATTTATGGTGTCACCCCCCAGCTCCATTGACCTCCTCTCATACCACACCATACAGAATCCTTAGTAATGTATTTTGTACTAATATTATTCATAAATTGTAATTCCCATATATCACTGAATGTAATGCTAATAGTTGTGACATACGACTGTATCATGTGGGGAAAATCAGGAGTTTAACCAGCGATTAACTGGTGAAAATTGGGCATTCGTGATGAAGATTTTCACACCATGTTATCATTAAAGTGCCATTATCCTGGGAATACACTGGCAATAAATGGCAACAAATAAATCCCAGGGAAATAATTCCCGGGGAAACCCCATGAATGACTGTTTACTGCCTGGTTATTCCCTTGTTAGTCCTGGGATTATGACTCTTTAAGTGTGCTATGTGAGAAAATCTTTAATTACGATTGTGCAATTTTCACAAGTTAATTGCTAATTAAACCCCCCCCCCCGATTTTCCCTATGCAATAAAGTACATAAACAACTAACCAAAATTAAAATTATACCTTTAAATTACAATATCATACACACAGTTTAAATGTATTTACATGTACATAGTTTCATGTGGTTAAAATGAAAATGTGGTAAGATGTGATGTTTTCAAAGAAAATTTTAAAAAAGATATATATATATATATATATATATATATATATATATATATATATTTAAAAAATTTAAACTAAAATTAAAAATAAAAAACCCTAGGACTTCTCTTTTCTCCTCCTACTGTGCCTCACCCCATTCACTCCATCTCTTCAGCATTTTAAAGGAAGTGGCTGCATGTCACTGTCCATGTCTGCCAAAAGGCTGATGTTTCGAAAGCAGAAATGTCACCTCTCTTAGGGTGCCACCTGCTGTGGCTCACATCCCCCTAGTGACACAACACTGCTGCATCTCCTGTTATGGTTGATCCTATTTTTAGAGTGCTTGGTTTTGCCTATGCCAGCTATGGACTATCACACAAGGCAGTAAATTAAAATTGGAGCAGGATAATCACGTCTTTGACATCTTTGGCTAGGTATTATCACAAGATGTTGGCCCTCTTTATTGTTCTCCTGGCGGCAGACCATTTGAAAAGTGTTTCTTTTCATTAACACAAAAACTATTGTTGTTGTTGTTGTTGTTGTTGTTGTTATTATTATTATGATGTAATTATTTTATTTATTTATATCCCATCTTTCTCCTGGTATAGGGACTCAAGGCGGCTCTTTCTCGCTGTTGTTGTACTTCCCTTTATAGTGTGATAGTTCAATTCTGCTTTAATTCCAATATTGGGTGGTAAGGGGGTGGTCAGTGGGTGTGCTTTAGGTATGGCTTAGGTGGTCTAGTAATAAGGTGTGAAATGAACAGAAGCCAAAACTTTGTACACTGCCTTCCCACCCCTTCCAGCCCCATTCCAGAGTCTCTCTCTCTCTCTCCCCCTGCCTCTCTCTCTCACACACAAACCTTGAAATATAAGTGCAAAACAGACAGTTTAGGAAAGCATTTATTTCATTAAGCCTCAGCATCTTTCTAAGTGCTGGCAGATAGATCAGATAGATAAATCAGAAGCTGCTTCCTGTTTCCTTTCTTCTGCCAGCACATAGTTTGATCTAACTGATCAGAACCGCCTTCCAAGGAAAAAGAAAGGGTCTTTTTAAACATATGACTGTTTTTATCTATATTTCACATATAGTGTGTGTGTGGGACTATTTTATAGCTTTAATAGCAATTTTAAAGCTTTGTGCTATAATCTTAGCTTGCCAGCACCTCAGCTGAAGGGTTTTGTAGCCACTGCAGATCAGGGTACTGGGCAATGACATCTGCCATGCTCTTTCAGTCATGGGGCATGTCACAAACCTGCAGGTGGAGCTTCAGCTTCTTATCTGAAGGCACTCTTTGACTTTGAAAGCATTGAGAATGTTGTTTCCCAGTGCCCTGAACTGCAGTACCTTGGAAAACATTTGGATGAGACAGTGCCAGGCTGAATCAGTAGGTTTGTAGCATCATGTTCCATTGCTGACAACCATGAATTTATATGCCCAGCAGTTATGAAATACATTTTATAATCCTGTAACTCCTAAACAGTATCCCACCCTAGTATGAGATATTTTCTTATCTCATACTATCCAATTACTATAAGCAACAACCACAGGTACCATCCTTATTGCTTGTAAACCGTCGTGATCGTAGGAACGGCGGTATAGAAATAAAATTTCAATCAATCAATCAATTGTATTGAATAGTAGGTTTTGCAGGCCAGAAACAAAATAAGAGTTTTCAAATGTTCTGATGCTTTTGAATTTTCTGCTTCAATGTGTCCCTGTTTTATTGGTTATGCAACTTTCTCTCCAAGGAGCTTTGAGTAGTGTCTATGGATTCACTTTCCACACCGTTCTGTTCTCTCAGAACAGAACAACTGGCACCAAAGCTAATTATAGTTTATATATGAATGGGATCTGGAACGGCTCAGTCCTATTCTGCCATACTAACAGCTTCTTCAAACACTGTGTGGAGATGTTATAATATTTGTTGCTGCATTTCTTTTATTCTTTTTAAAATATCCACATGGCATTTCTCTTGTCCTAGAGTGCATCTACACTGTAGTTTTGTGAGACACTGGCATGCTTTGGCTGAGAAGACTAAAGACCCTGTAAAACTAAAAGTCCAAGGATTCCATAGGATGGAGCAACAGCACTTAAAGTGATGTCAAACTGCATTATTTCTACAGTGTAGATGCACTCCAGACTATTTTCTGTCAATAACTGGCACCAGCTGCAAAACTTTATTCTCGCTGTCATGTGGACCCGATACAGATGGGCACTTCATGACATGGCAGTAGATACTAGGGTTAGGGACCATGCACCAACCGCATGGTCCCTAACCCTACTACAAAGTGGTGGCATACTAATAGCAGCATCCCATGTACACGGGCGCCACCATTGTGATGTAAACACCACGCAGTGTCCACACAGTGCCATGTGTTGCTTACATCATGAGTGCACCAGTGGTGCACTTGCGACGTCACTCTGACACCTTAAAAAGAACCCATAAACACCAGGTTCTTTTTACTCTGGAGGGAAGCCACACAGTTTGGCGGCTGGGGCCTCCATCCAGAGGGAAATAGGCCACCACCAGCCCGGACATTCCTAAAGGTATGTACCAGGCCGTGGATTACTTTTTAAATTTCAAGACATATCAAAAGTCTCCTTCTCTTCCTTTGTTTTAAGGGGAAAAAAATCTTATAGTGCACCACTAAAATGACACTTTTGCACTATAACACTACAACTCTAGGAACATTTTCACACTGGGAAAATTGGAAGGCTAAACTGGTCACAACTGGTGTGTGTGTTTGTGTGTGGTTTTATGGGAGTTTGCAAAGTGAAACCTCAGCCTTCTTTCCTCTGAAACAGCTTCTGGGGCAAAGAGGATTTTCCTGCCTGGTTTCCCTTCCCTCTTTGGAGCATGTGTGTATGCACTTGTGGAAATAACCCCTTGTCGTGCACTGTGTGTGATAAAGATTAGCAAATTTGCTTGGTTTTCTTGCATGCCAACACTTTAACCATTTTTGAGATGGAAGCATAGGTCACCGTGTGAAAAAGTCCTAGGATATTTAATCAGAGGAGAAAATTTGCCCTCCAAACCTTAGGATCTCTCAAACAAACTGTCTCAGTTTTTAAAAACCATTGGAAGAGCCCTAGTGCAAACCCATGAAATCACTACAAGCAGCCCCTCAACAGAATGCAACAACTGGACACAGAGATGAGAACAGCAGCAGAACCTGGCAAAACAGAAAAAGCTTTGTTGTGAGAAGTCATGTTTCTTTAGGTCGGTCTGAAAGATGTCTACTGGCTCTCTTGACAAAAACAAGGCTGATCTTCTGACAAATGTTGTCAATCTGCAAATGACATTAAAAGCAACAAGGTATCAAACCTGAAGGTACCCAACTACTCACAGTTCTGCTCATTCCTCACTGAAGAACAGGAAACATTCAGATATCTAGCTCTTCAGAACTTTTTTGTCTTTTTAATTCCAGTGAAGCTGTAAAACAAAATTGCTGAACTTAATATGTTTTTAAAAAAGGCTCAGACAATGTTTTCCTTGTTTTTATTTTAAGACTATTTTGAGCTATTCACTCTACTTAGGGAAAAAGTTTATAGTGACAGTAAATTATATACTAAGACCAAGTAAAGTGGCTCCCAAGGAAATGACAATGTAGTCTTAATGGCTTCATAAATTACAGGGCCATGCTGAAGAATATGACAGGTGGATTCTGTCTTCTGGAGCTACTCATCAATCAGGATGGGACCAGCATAGAAAACAAAAAAGCCAGAAGTGAGCAGATCCACCCTTAACATTTAGACAATCTGGCCAAAGCCCATGCTTGCTCTTGTACAGAATGTTGTTTATACAGTATCGGATTAACATGTGTAAATTGTGGGCCAGAACTGCAACAGATGTAAATCGGTACTGTTCCACTGACTTCAGCTTTGCTCTGTCCATTTGTACTGAGCAGCTTCTTAGCTGCACATGTTGAATTTGGTTTTCATACAAAATTGTGTTGGGCTATGGGGTGTGATCATATAATTTGTTTAGAAATATCTTCTGTGCTGCTTCAGTTCTCTATTTTCACCTCTTTCCCTCTGAGTGGATCACAGCTGCTTTATGACTTCATCAGGCATTTTAAAGTTGGATGACAGTGTTGAGGAAGGGTTTCAAATGCACTCACATCATTGTCTGCTCAGTCATCAGTAAGGCAGAAATATTTAAATAAAGAAACATGGAGGGAGGGGGTAGGGAGAAAAACCCATAGCAGTAATGTTTATTTACAGCAGAGGACAAAAGTGAAATGAAAAGAAGGTACATAATACTCACCAGACGTTTTCCAGGGCCAACCTGGAAACCTTATCCACCTGACCTTGTGTAAGTGTCACCTTCAGACCATTGGATGAATTTACTGCATCACCACTTGACAAGGACTCAGTTTTAAGATTAATTGTATTATTTTTATTGATGTATTTTAAATGTATTTTATACTGATGTATGTGTTTTAAAGGACTGTAATCCCACCTTGATTCATCTGGGAGAGGTGGGAAAATACAAACAAACTATTATTATTATTATTATTATTATTATTATTATTATATGTTGGCTTCAACTTATGGTGACCCTATGAATGAGAGGCCTCCAAGTTACCCTGCCATCACCAGCCCTATTAAGGTCTTGAAGCTGGGTCTTCCTTGGTTGAGTCTATCCACCTGTAATATGCTCTTCTTTTTTCCCTTCTGCTTCCACTTTACCAAACATTACCATTTTTGTTCTGATGAGTCATGTCATCTCATGGTCTGACTAAAGTATGATAGCCTCAGTGCAGTCACGGCTTCTAGAGAGCATTCAGGCTTGATTTGCTCTTGGACCCACTCATTTGCCTTTTTGGCAGTCTATGGCATTTATAAATCTTTCCTCCAGCACCACATTTCAAATGAGCTGATTCCTTCCCTATCAGCTTTCCTCACTGTCCACCTTTCGCAACCAGACACACATACAGCCACACATAGAAACAGGAAATACTCAGGTATAGATGATCCTGATTTTGATATTCAATGATCCAGTCTTTCTCCCCATTTTTATCTTCACAACAACTCTGTGATGTTAGGGTGAGAAATAGTGACAGGCCCAAAGTTAACCAGTGGGGCTTAGAGCTGGGTGCCTTTGAACCTTGGTCCTAGTCCAACACTCTAACCTCTACACCAAGTTATCTATGAACACCAGCAATGAATATTTTCACTGAGTAATTTTGCTGCCCTTTTATGACACTCAGACCTTAGTGTCTGAGATAGCTACCTCATTCTGCCTAATGGCAGAGATGACCTCACACTTTTGTTGTGGAATGTGTCTGTCAGGTTATCATGCCCAGTGTAACCTGATTCTGTCTAAATAAATGTTGGATAATATTGGATCTTGTACTAAATGAATGCTTGACACAAACCATATGGAATCTTTGTTAGTCATTAGCGGTAAATGTTACCAGTGCCATAATTTTTTTTTGAACCTTGGTTTTATCAGCATAAATATGACTGCATTTACTGACATGAACAAAAGAGAAAAAAAATCATCATCTGCGGTTCTTTGTAGCAATCTCTGAAGAGTGCCCTCCTCCTGGATTTCCTGAATAATGGCCTGGTTGGCATCAATGTTGCTAACATGCTGGCATCAGGTGAAACCATGCCTTTGGGACCGAACTGGTTTTATAAAATCCATACATGTGCATGATTCTAAATTGTTTTAAACTATTTTAACCAATATTAATCTGTCTTCTTTCAACTTGTTATTGTGTTAAATTTGGTTTTAGCCTTTTAAAACCATTTTGTTGTTTTTAAGTTGATGAAGCTGATCTTATTATATTTTGACCTCAGAACTTTAAATAAAGGATGGAATATTAAAAATTTCCAAATAAATAAATAAATACTCATTGTCCCATGTTTGCATGTTGTGCATACACAGTAGCATACATCATACCTAAATACTGTGTACATGTATATTTTGTTAAAGTGTCTTTAGTTTGGGAATATTTAGGAATATGTAGATTCTCCCCCTCCCCCTGAGAGCTTTTTTTAAATGTGATGACTGCACACAGAAGCCACAAAAAATTATTCTGGATGTAATAGTTTGTATGTGGATGGAATACTTCCTGGGGGGGCTTTGCTGAATGCTTTATGAGAGTCTTTGCTGGACTTTGCACTGATTTAAAAGTAGTTTCTATTTTAGAAGTATTTTAGAAGTTAAACACATTACAGGTATTTAAACAAGACACTTCCTCGATTGGTAAAAGAAGCCTGTTTGTCATGATATGTGTTTTTCCTCCCTATATATGTTGCATTTCATGTGTTCTGTTTTGGCAGTTGGCAATTGGTGGATAACCACTGCACTGTTGGAAGGGGGAAACACATTAATTATAGGGAATAAAGCATTCCTTTTAACACTTATTTGCTTGTTGTAAACTGCTTGTTGCTGTTCAGGCTTCAAATTAATTCTGTTACAGATGCTGGAAATGATTTTACTGAGCAAGGGTGGGAAAGACCTCTGCCTGGAACCTATCTGAGCTCTGTTCAAAATTTCCTGCAATTCAGATTTGGCTGTTCTGACTGTTGTGGGGGAATAGTTCTAAACAAACAAACAAAAAAGAAGAAAGTACTGTAGGCTCAGTACTCATGATGTCAAAAGCCAAATGCATGTCACTATGCTCTCTCTCACACTCCAAAGATAACTTTGAGAAAGCTTGTTGTGCAGTGTGTGAAGATACATGTGGAATCCACTGTCCAATCACATGCAAAACTTGACAAAGAGATAATGGGACATAGATGGCTCTGGGTGGATATTGTCTTTTTACCTCTGCTTTCTGCCCACATCCTTTTTATTTTTTGAAAGCAGAGCAGCCATTTCTACTTTCTTCCATAATATTTTGAGAAATATTCTCTGATACTTGCAGTATCTATCTGTGTTTAATCAATCCAGTCTACAAGCTACATCTTGAGCGTTAATATAGACTCACAGCATCTGGTCAAATTTTTGACTTTTCTGCTCCTTCACCAGTCCTCTGCTTTTTAAAAACCTACTACTGTATATTAAAAACCTGTGTGACATTTTGACTGATCTTAAGAAAGGAACCATACTAACCAACAGTGAGTTTTAGGTTTTCTTCCACACTCCTCACGTTTCTAATGTAGGCTTAACTCACATTAATCTTGCTGGCATTTACCAGCAAGATGTGAATCTGTCATTTCAGAGGTAGAACAGG
This sequence comes from Sceloporus undulatus, assembly GCF_019175285.1. NCBI lineage: Eukaryota > Metazoa > Chordata > Lepidosauria > Squamata > Phrynosomatidae > Sceloporus > Sceloporus undulatus. The sequence goes on from NC_056524.1 coordinate 74,323,782, forward strand.
GACATAAAGAAGAAGGCATTACATTAGGGAACAGATCCTTTGTTGAGGTAAGATGGGACCTAACTTTGGCCCAGGACAGACGGGCCCTTTGTAGTGTTACAGTGGTGCAACTAGGGTTAGGGACTGTGCGGCAACTGCACAGTCCCTAACCCTAGCACGGACTGGCAGCGCTCCAATGGGGGTGCCCTGTGTACATGGGCACTGCCATTGTGATGTAACGGACAGATAGCATCCACACATCACACCATGCTGGTGACATCACGAGGCGGCTGCGGCTTCCCTACGGAGTAAAAACAGGTGCCAGCAGGCTGCCCTTTTTCAGAGGTCTTTACTGTGCCTTTGTCTCCTTCTCAGTGAGAGTGTGTGCACGATGCTGTAGTCATTTTAATTTTAATTGTTTTTAAATTTAATTGTGAAGGTTTTTAATTTGACTTTCTCTGGGAGCCACTTTGAATTTTACTTTGAATTGGGAGAAAAGCAACATATAAATAAGTAAATATATAAAGTCATACTCATAAAGAGCATGGGTGAGTCACATACTCTCAGAACTAGAAAACCCCATGATAAGTTTACCTTAGGGTCACCATAAGTCAGAAATGACTTGAAAGTACACAACAACAACAACAATAAACATTGGGCTTCAGACCATTATCCAGGTGCCCTGGTGGTGCAGTGGTTAAATGTCTGTACTGCAGCCATTCACTCACAAACTGCAAGGTTGCAAGTTCAGTTCCAGCCAAGGGGTCAAGCTCAACTCAGGCTTGCATTCTTCTGAGATCCCTAAAATGAGTTCCCAGCTTGTTGGGGGCAATTACCTTACACAATGTAAACCGCTTAGGGAGTGTTTAAGTGCACTGATAAGGCATGTAGAAATAAACTTGTTATCTGATTGTTATTTGATAATTGCTTTGATATGTGATATTCAATGTTTTTAATTTGTTGCTTACTTACTTTATCTAATGCCATCTTGTATTACTATCTATTGTTTTATATGTATTTTGTTATTATCCTGTAGAATGTATGCCATTGGCAGGTTTCATTTTTATCGGTTTTTTAATTGTGTGTACAGCACTGTGTAAATCTACAGTGCAATATAAATAAAGTTTAATAATAATAATAATAATAATAATAATAATAATATTGCTATTGCTGTTGAAATCCCTACAATAACAGTGTTTGCCTTCAACCCCATTGATGTGGCAGACTTTTTTTTTTTTTTTTGCCTAGAGGTACCTATGATTTCATGGCAAAGGTAAGTATATGCTAATAGAGACACTCTGGAAAGAAGTGCATATATTGGTAGTTGTCTCATCCAATAGCATATATTCTGTATATCTACAGATCACACAGGGATTAGAAAGAATGAACTTGCTGAGAGCTGGAGGGCTGCTTCATTCATGACTCCCATCTGTTTGCACAGCAATCCATTTCTTGAATTGTATGCCTATTATTAGATCTAAGCCTTGTGTCAGGTTGCCTGATTGTGGGTGAGAGCAAGACAAATCTTTCAGTTCAAGAGAAACTTTTCCAGATCAGATGAGCACACACTTTTTATCTATCTGATTGCATTCAGAAGTCATCCTTTGCATTTTACACTGCATGAAACTTCCAGGTGTATGGATACAAATTTTAGAAATATTTGCAAGAATCTGAGCATAAATCTTACCACTGGGAGAAAGACTATGGCCAGATTATCTGTGTACCTGTTCTGTCTATTCTCCAGGTAGTCTATGATGCTGAGCAACTTCAAGGCCCCTGTTCTTCCCTCTCATCATTCTCTTTAAAACAGATTTGGGCTGGATGCATTTGGGACAGATGACAGCTTCAAACTCAGGACTTTCCTGTGTCAGCTCTTCAGGTGCAGCAAGTAGGACACTTGGCACATTAGATTAAAGTAGGATATATGGGCACACTGGGCTAGAATAGGAGGGGCAACTGCATAATCAGTGAGCCATAAGATCATTGGACCTCCTGAATCCTCCATTGTCTAGATAGATAGAGAGAGAGAGAGAGAGAGAGAGAGAGAGAGAGAGAGAAAGAGAGGCACATAGATAGGCACATAGACTGAGGGTGCATCCATACTGCAAATATAATGCAGTTTGATATCACTTCAATGGCCATGACTCTGTTGTTGTTGCTGTTGTTGTTGTTGTTGTTAACCACCCTTGAGTTGATCTCAACTCAAGGCAACCCTGTGGATGAGATGTCTCCAAGACTCCCTGTCCTCCACTATTCTTCTAAGTTCTTACAGATTCATACCTGTGACCTGCTTGAGTCCATCCATCTAGCATATAGTCTTCCTTTCTTTTTACTTCCCTCCTCCTTCCTAACATTATTGTCTTTTCTAATGGTTCATACTTTCTCATGATGTGGCCATAGTACGACAGCCTCAGTTTAGTTATCTTTGCCTCTGGGGAAATTTCAGGCTTGATCTGTTCTACAATCCATTTATTTGTTCTTTTTGGTGTCTACTTATATTTAATCAATGTTTCTCCTTATCCACCTCCCCTATTTTAATTTTAAGTCTTCCTTTGACATTTTCTTCTTTATATACTTTTTGACATCCCACCAGTCCTTTTCATCACTTCTATCTGTACTGCTCTTCCCCAACTTATCTTTCATTCTATTTGTCAGCATATCCATTTCTATGGCCTCATAAAGTTTGTTTAACCATTCATCCAGTGTTGGGATTGACGGGCTCTTCCAGTGTTTTGCGAATGTGATCCTTGCACTCGTTAGCATATATAACATTATACGTTTTTTCCCTTGATTTAATTTTCCCTTCAAAACCTCAGTCATGTTTAGTAAGAAAAGCAATGGATCCCATGGTATCGCTATCTGGAATATATCTCTCATAGTTTGATGTATTTGTTGCCAATATTTTTTTGCCTCTTTACATTCCCACCAGACATGAATATAGTTAGCATTAATTTTTTGGCATTTCCAACAAGCTGATGACCCAGTCTTATATATAGCATTCAATTTGTTGGGGGAAATATGCCAATGGTGAAGCATTTTGAAGAAATTTTCTCTATAGTTTTGACATAGTGTATATTTGTAGCTGTCTGTCATCGTTCTCTCCCATACTTCTAGATCTATTGTTCTTCCAGTTTCGGCGGCCCATTTCAACATAGTATCCTTTATCTTGTCCTGTTCTAGATCTCTGTTCAACAATATTTTATAGTATTTAGCATTATGTTTTGGTTTCTCATCAAATATAATGTGGTCCAGCTCTGTATTACCATGGTTTATCCCCTCATTCTTCACATCTATCCTATATCTTTCTATCAGCTGTCTATAGAGGTACCAATCATTCAGATTGACTTCGTCCTTCAGTTGTTCTAATGGCTTGATTTTCCCTTCCTCATTTAGTATGTCTTTGTATGTTATCCATTTCATGTCCTTATATGATTTGGTTCTTCTAAAGAAAGCCTCTTGTGGTGAGGTCCATGAGGGTATTTTATAGTAAAACATGTTTTTAATTTTAGTCCATGCATTCATTAAAGCATTTCTTACAAAATGATGTGAGAAGGCCTTATTTACCTTAATTTTGTTATACCAAAGAAAGGCATGATATCCGTAATTTAGCTGAATGCCTTCTAGTGTTAATAATCTATCATCTTTTAGTTTAAACCATGGTTCTAATCAGCTTAAGCAGGCTGCCAAATAATACAACTTAAGATTGGGAAGAGCGCAACCACCTTGACAGATTTTATCTGTTAATGTTTTTTTGTTTAATTCTTGCTTTGTGACCGCTCCAAATAAATTTGGATATCTCTTTCTGCCATTTCTCGATCTGTGTTATTTGGGCTAGTATCGGTAAATTCTGAAACAGGAAATTAAATTTAGGTAAGATGTTCATCTTTGTTACTGCCACTTTTCCCAAAAAGGATAAATTTAATTTAGACCATCTTTCCAGATCTGCTTTAACTTCCTTATACATGACGGAGTAGTTGTTTTGAAACAAGTCAATGTTTCTACCAGTTATTACTACACCCAGATATCTAGCCTTCTTCCTCACTCTGTAGCCCGACTTTCCCTGTAGTATAATTTCCTCATCTTTTATCATATTTTTAATTATAATTGTTGTTTTCTCTTGATTGATCTTGAAACCTGAGTGTAGGCCATATTCTTGTAAGATGATATTTAAATGATTTATACTAGAGAGAGGATCTTCCAAATAGAGGATGACATCATCCGCGTAAGCTTTAATTTTATAATGATGTTCCTGAATTTGCACCCCCTTTATTAATCTGTCATCTCTTATTTGGATTAACAAGATTTCCAGTAATAAAATAAATAACAAGGGCGATAACGGGCAACCTTGCCTCGTTCCCCTCTTTATTGATATAGCTTCCGTTCTCTCGTCATTTATTATTATCTGGGCTTTTTGCTCAGAGTATAGCTTTTTAATCCAGCTCCCAAAATTTTCACCCAGCTCCATTTGTTTGATCGTTTCCTTCAGAAAGGGCCAGCTGACTCGATCAAACGCCTTTTCAGCGTCTAGCATTACTATAGCTAGTTTCTTCTCATTATGGTATTCGAAATACTCGATTACATCCAATGTTGTTCTTGTGTTATCCCTTATTTGTCTTTTTGGCAAAAAGCCAGCTTGATCTTCATGGATTATACGGCCCAGAATTTTTTTCAATCTCTCCGCCAAAATTAATGTAAATATCTTGTAATCACTATTGAGTAGTGTTATAGGCCTATAATTCCTTGGATCGTCTTTCTCTTTGTGCTCTTTAGGTATTAAAAAAATATATCCTGTTTTCCATGATTCTGGAGTTCCGTGAGATTTTATGTCATTGAATGTTTCTGTTAGGGGTGTAATCAAGGCTTCTCCTAAGGATTTGTAGTATTCAGCTGGCAGCCCATCTGGACCAGGAGCTTTGTTAGGGCGTAATTTTCTAATTGCCTCTATTACTTCCTGTGGTGTAAAGCTTCTATTAAGCTCCTCTTTTTCTGCTTCCTTTATTTTCATAAACTTTTGTTTATCTAAATATCTCATTATTCCTTCTTTTCTATTGATGCCATCCTCCTCTTCAGAGTATAGTTCTTGATAGAATTCTCTAAACATCTCCTTAATTCTATTAGTATCTGTCGATCTTTCATCTTTGTATTTCAACTCTGTGATTATCTTTTTCTCTTCAAGTTTTTTTAATTTATGAGCCAAGATTTTACCACATTTATTCCCTGATTCAAAGTGGGTTTGTCTGAGCTTCTTAAGTTTCTTTTCTATCTCTTTCAATGTCAGTAATCTTAATTGATGTTGAAGTTCTTCTACTTCCTGTTTGATTTTTCTTTCACCGGTCTTTTTCCATTCGTCTTCCTTAATGTTTAAATTCTTTGTTAGTAGTTCTTCTCTTTGCATCTCCTTTCTTTTTTCTTCTGCTTGCATCTTAATAAATAATCCTCTTGCGACCGCTTTGCTAGTGTCCCATATTATATTATTTGACATTCCATCCGTTTTGTTCTCTTTAAAATATAGATTTAGTGCCTCAATTATATGTTTCTTGTTTTCTTTGTTTTCTAATAAAGAATTTTGGAGTCTCCAATTATATTGGTTCTTCTTTTCGTACATATCCATTACTATTGGGTTATGATCTGATATTCTTTTGGTTAATATCTCGAGATTTCTTGTCAAACTAGCTAATTTTTTTGTAGCTACAAATAGATCGATCCTTGAGAAGGAATCTTGAGCTTCGGAATAAAAAGTGTAACCCTTTGATTCCTTATATTTGAATCTCCACAAGTCCACCAAATTATAATCTTCTTGTAGTTTAAAGAAGGATACTGGAACTTTCCCCTGGTTCGGACGTATCTTCTTCCCTTTGTTAGATTTTCTGTCCAGTTTAGGTTCTCTGACTGCATTAAAGTCTCCTAAAAGGAGAATGTCTGAATAATTTGTCTTGTTTAAACATTCACTCAGGGAATGAAAATATTTCCCTTGATTAGTTTGAGGGGCATATACCCCAACCATCAATATCGTCATGTTTTTAGTTTTTACCTCAACTGCTATAAACCTTCCCTCTTCATCCTTAAAAATCTCTCTTGCTTCATATTTTCTGTTCACGTAGATTGCAACACCTCTTTTTCTTGTTTTGGATAGGGAAGCAAAGCAAGTACCTAGTTTAGTGTTTCTGATATATTTACTATCTTCATCCTTTATTTTTATTTCCTGAATACATGTAATCTCACTTTTCAGTTTTTCCAAGCAATGAAACACTATGCTCCTTTTATATTTTGAGTTGATTCCTTTTACGTTCCAAGAACTTATCTTCATTTCTCTTTGGGTGATTAAAATTAGTTCAATTTATGTAAATCCTTTATTTTATATTTTGGTCCGCCCCTTTTTATTTTCCTTTTTATTTAAGTCATCAAATGTTAAAAATAAAAATAAGAAAGCAACCTCTGCGTTGCTAACTACGAATATGAAATAATAATATTAATCAACTATTAATTGTTTTATTGTTTATCAGTATTTGTTTCTTCTGTGTCCAGCAGATCTAAAAGGAAGTCAATCTCTCTTCCTTTTTGTAATATATTGTCCCCTTCTTCTGGGTTTTCTTCTAAGTTTCTATCCTCTTCTTCTTCATTTGTTCTTCGCTCTTCATTATCTTGTTTGTCCTTATGTAAGTCTGTTCCTTCTTCTTCATTCCCTTTCCTTTTGGTATTCCTATTTCTCCATTCTCTTTTATAGTGATAATTCTCCCTTCCTTCTTCTCCTTTGTCTCTATACTCTTTCTTCAGTCTTCTTTCGGCCTCCTTAGCTTTCTCTTCATTATCTATTCTGAATCTTTTCTGGTTACAGAAGAAGGTTAGCCCTTCAATTCTTTCCCATTTATAGTTAATGTTTAATTGTTTTAGTAGTTGAGTCAGGGATTTGTATTTGGATCTTGCCATTAGAATTTGAGAGGGAATGTCCTTAAAGATTCTTATCTCTTTATTTTCGATAAAAAGTTTTCTGTTGTAGTTTTTTTGGATTATTAGATCTCTTATTTTGGATCGCACCAAACAAACCACCACATCCCGTGAGATTTTTTTCTCACGCGCTTGTGTCGAGTTTACGCGAAAAATTTCATCTATTTCAAGTTCCATTGACTCTTCTGTAAGTCCTAGGTATTTTGCTAGATCCGGTAGTACTCTTTCGATTAAATCTTCATTACTTTTTTCCGGTAAGTCTTTGATCTTAATACATCTATCCCTGTATCTCAGTTCATTATTCATCTCCATGTTGTATTGTGTCTCTTGCTTGTATCTTAATTCCTTTGAGATCTGTTCCAGGTCTCTGTTTTTTTCTTTCACTTCTTGTATCTCTTTATGTGTATTTTTCAATTCTGAAGCTATTTTCTCAATTCTTTTACTATGGCTGTCCATTTCTTTTTTGTAGTCCTTTCTCATCTCAATTCTAGCTTCTTTTATTTCCTCCCGGATCTCTTGCATTGATTCTTTCAGATCATCTTTCATTTCTTGCCTTTGATCCTTCATTTCCTGTCTCAGTTTCCGGATCTCCTCTAATATGTGTAATGAAGGGTCAATTACTTTAATTGATCCCTCCATCGAACCTCTTCTCTGTGGTACTTGGCTAGTGTTTGTTGTTTTTTTGTTAGCTGCCATTTCCCCCAAAATGTCCTCTTTCTCAATCTTTTGAAATTCCCAATGCAAGGATAAAACAAGAAATACAAATTATGAAGGACAATACAGGGGGAGAGGAGGGTACCTTATTATAATTTTAACTCAGCTTTGTATGCTTTCTAGAAAGAAACATATTGACCATGGAGGATCTTCACAAGTTCAGCCAAGACAAACTATATAAATAAAAATATAAAAAACATTTTTATATTGTGAAGATCCTCCATGGTCAATATGTTTGTTTTCTATATGTTCAACAGTAAGCCTGCCTTTGCACTTTCTTCTTTGAACTTCCTCCATAGCTGTTCTAGGTCTTCAAAGTGCTAATAGTATGGCGTCATCTGCATATCTTAGATTGTTGATGTTTGTTCCTCCTATTTTCGTTCCTTCTGCTTCATGTCCAAGCCTGTTTTTCTTATCATATGTTTGGCATACAAATTGAAAAGATAGGGTGAAAGGATCTACATGTGAAAGGGATCTAGTAATCCTAGTAGACCACAAGTTGAACATGAGTCGACAGTGTGATGTGGCAGCTAAAAAGGCCAATGCAATTTTAGGCTGCATCAATAAAAGTATAGTGTCTAGATCAAGAGAAGTAATAGTGCCACTGTATTCTGCTTTGGTCAGGCCCCACCTGGAATACTGTGTCCAGTTCTGGGCATCACAATTCAAAAAGGACATTGAGAAACTTGAGCGTGTCCAAGGGAGGGCGACTAAAATGGTGAAGGGTCTGGAAACCATGTCCTATGAGGAGCAACTTAGGGAGCTGGGGATGTTTAGCCTGGAAAAGAGAAGGTTAAGAGGTGATATGATAGCCCTGTTTAAATATTTGAAGGGATGTCATATTGAAGAGGGAACAAGCTTGTTTTCTGTTGCTCCAGAGAACAAGACCCGGAACAATGGATGCAAGCTACAGGAAAAGAGATTCCACCTCAACATTAGGAGGAACTTCCTGACACTCCCTCAGAGAGTGGTGGGGTCTCCCTCCTTGGAGGGCTTTAAACAGAGGCTGGATGGTTGGACTGGATGGCCCTTTTGGTCTCTTCCAACTCTACGATTCTATGATTCTATGATCCAGCCTTGCCTGACCCATTTGCCAATTGGTAAACATTCTGTTTTTCTGTGTTCTGTTCTAATTATGGCCTCTTGTCTAAGGTACAGATTCCTCATCAGATGTGTTGGCACTCCCATATCTTTAAGGGCATGCCATAACCTTTCATGATCTATGCAATCAAAGGCTTTGCTATAGTCTATAAAGCAAATGTTGATTTTCTTTTGGAATTCCCTGCTGCGTTCCACCAGCCCTCTGTATGGCAGGTTATAAACCGCCGCTTTGAGGCAGTCTGCCGCCGCCGCCGTTTGCTCCGTGCGGGAGCCGCAGCAGCCACACCACGCGGCTCCCACATGGACCGAAAAAGAAGCTCCAAAATGGAGCTTCTTTAAGCGGCGCCTCTATGACGTCGCGAGGCGCCAGGGGCAGACTCGCAACGTCATAGATGCCGCGACACGTGCGGACGCACAGCGTCCGATACGTAAATATGGTGGCCGCTGTGTGGAATGGCCGCCGCCATATTGTACGTACAGAATACGTACTAGGGTTAGGAGGGTGCGGAAGCACCGTCCCTTCCTAACGCTAGTACGTATTCATTACGTATTAAATTGCGGTGTGTAACCCACCTATGTTTGCAATGTAGTCCCTGGTTCCTCTTCCTCTCGTGAACAACCTTTGTACCTCTAGGATTTCTCTCTCCATGTATAACTCTACTCTACAGAATTGTGCAATTTGTAGATGGTGTAGTTTGGAGAGCTCTCTCACAAACCAACCTGAATACCTTACCAAACTATAAAACCCAGAACTCCACAGGATCGAGCCCTGACAGTTAAGTGGTATCAAACTGCTTTATTTCTGGAGTGTGGATACATCCAGGCAGATGTATTAACTGGAATCTTATATAACCTGTTACATTACATAACTTTATGTATACCTACCTATATATCAGAGGTGCTAAGAAATCTCCTTTACTGAATTGCAAAAACGTGTAACAGGACATCAGCAAAATGCCCTATGTATATGAGCATCCGGTATACCTCAGCACTAATGTAATGTGCATTGGGACTAATGCACATTGGTCCTATTGTTCATTGGTCCTGTTGTGTGTCGGGCATCAATGCACATTGGACACTTTGCTTCCCATGATGCATAGTACAGTAACAATAGCCCTCTACTGGATATGGAAATTATGCAACTACACAGTTCTAATTTATGCATATGTAGATCAACTTATGACAAACCCTCAACAGGATTCTGGCCATTCATCCCCCCAATAGAGAACTGTACCTCTAGAAACACCCAGGGGAGCATGATTATTGTATGTTTTTGGGGCCTCAAACAAGCTTTTTTCAAAACTATCTGGTCACTTCTAGTTTCAAAAAATGATTTGCAAATGTCTGGGAGCCTGGAAAGCAGAGTATGTGTAGGCCTCAGACTCTCCATAACTGCTCATCCCTGGGGTTATAGGACTGAACCATGAAAGCTATATTGCCCTGTCTTTCATCTATAGAAAAAAATATTATTTTAGAGGAATAGAAAATAATAGCATAATGCAGGTTTAGCAAGGAATGAAGTAACTAAGTTTAGAATTTGGATATTTGGAAGGCATACAGCTTTTCCATTTTAAAATAGTTGTTAAAGCAATTTTTGATAATGATTTTTAAAAACAAAATGGTGGATGACAATGGTGGTTGACAGTGAAGAATGTTCTTGGAAATCTTTCTTTTATTATATAAGCCAAAGAGAGAAAAACCTCTTCCTGTACTGCATAGATATCATTTGTCCTACCTTGGAACAAATGAAGGAACATTTGATTCTTGACTATTGCATGTGTGTGCTCCATCTCTTACATACTCATTTGTTCATGCTATACAGTACTGTATGCTCATCTTACCCTATGTCTTCATATGATCCCCTACTTTACCATTGTGTCGTGGCAGTCTTATTGGCTGAAAAACCAGCAGCAATCTATTTGGGGTAGTATGGGCTAAACCAGATGATGGACAGTCTGTTTGTTGGTGCTTGCTGGTCACTAAAATTCTTCCAATCTTTTTTTTTTTTACAGCTCGATTGTCCCTTGCTCTGATTCAGTATAACTTGTTCATAATAAAGAGTGCATGCTGGAATCACTTGCCTTTCACTGTTAAGAGAATTTGGGTACGTTTTCTTGCTTTGTTAAGTTAAAGCAAAGCAGTAGACCACATACATTCTTGTGAAAGGAAGGAAGGAAGGAAGGAAAGTATAATTCTGAAGTCAATTTGCTTCCATTCTAGTCCAGACTGCAAAGTTGTTGGACTTTTTTTTTATGATGTTAAAAAAAAATTGCAAAATTTTCTTTATTTGCATCAAAACTACCTCCCAGCACACAAGCGACATTCTTGTGCATGTGGAAGCCAAATCTTCTGCATAGGTTTGCCATATTTTCAGTGAAACAGTAGTGATGCTTCAGTACTACCCCCATGGGGTTTAGTGCTCTGCTGACATTCAACAGAATCATGTCTAACTTTCATACTTATTGAACTGTCTCCTGGTGTGACTTAAAGCAAGTTGATTGGTTATCTGTTTTGCAATCCTATACACCAGAAGTGAAGAACCTGTAACTCTCCAGATGCTGGAGCAAAATTCCCAATATCGTTTACTTATGCCATGCTGTCAGTTTTCCATGGAAATAGGAGTCCAAGGCCATCCAGAAGGTAAACAAGCTCTCCAGCCCTGGGACTAAGGCCACTGAACTTAATGGAACTTACATCTGAGTAGACATGAAAAAGATTGCTTTGTAAAGATTATTTATAAGAGCTGGCTGGACTCTCTTTCTGTGTTTATATTTTAGGCTTGATGCAAGCCATAATGCCATGCAGAATTCCATATGTATATGTTCCATATTGTCTTCATATCCTAAAGGCACCAGGCCCAGTTTAATCTTGGAAGTTAAGTAGGGTCATCCCTGGTTGGGGCTTGGATCAGAGTCTAAATACCAGATGTTGTAAACTATGGCGCTTTACAGACTGCCCAAAAAAGGCAGTCTGCCGGCGCCTCTGTTTCTGCCGCCGGGAAGTCTCAACCTCCAAATGGCAAGGCTTTCTGTCGGCCGAAAAAGAAACCCCAAACAGAGGCTTCTTTTGGCGGTGCGCTTATGACGCTGCAAGGTGCCAACAGTGCACTTGCGGCATCATAAATGAGCCATGACATGCGGACGCTAAGCATCCGCAACATCAAAATGGCGGTGCCCATGTGTATAGGGCGCTACCATTTTGTACATACTAGGTACGTACTAGGGTTAGAGTGTCTGGAAGGGACACCCTTTCGTAACCCTAGTACGTACCTAGTACGTACTTTTTGCCTATATTTCAAACTAAGGAACTAGAGAAATCATCTCTAAGTTTTCCTTGAATAAGAAAACTCTGTGAAATTTATATAGAGACTTGAAAGAACATATACATGTCGTATATGTCACAATACATTTCAGTGGTCACAGTAGTGCATGGAATGGCAGCCTGTCAAAGTCAGAAATTAGAAATAAATCAGCTATGTTTTGTACCCTACAGCCCACAAAGTAGTTAGCTACCCTTAAAGTCGCAATTTTAAAGATATTCACTATTTACTTTCCTGTTTCTCAAAAGTAGCTAAATTGCTGCTTTGGGCTACTTTAAAAATACACTTGAAAGTTACAGGCCATTGATCTACAAAACTCATTCTCCCTCATTCTCCCTCATTCATTTCATTGTTACATCAACAGCCACAACTGTGCAAGGAAGCAGTGCAAGACACAGCATGAGCCAGTGGTTGATCCATGTGATATTCCTCCTTCATCTTTGGTGAGGCAACATCCTTATTCCTATACAAAAGTTACAGTTACACCAAAAGAGTGGTGCACCTAATCTTCATTAGACTGGGAATGGACCATGAACACAGCAGTCTGGGATAATACAGTATGAACCCTTCCTCAGCCATGGAAACCCACTGTCCTATTTGTACTCTCTCAGCCTCAGAAGATGGCAATGGCAATTCCCCTCTGAACAAATCTTACTTAAAAAGTCCCATGATAGGGTCACCTTAGGATTGCCATAAGTCAGAAATAACTTAATACAATAGCAACAACAAATTAACAGAACTAATTGTGTTCAAGCTCTGAAGCAAGTGGGACAGCTACTGATTAGTAATGTTTAGGCAGTTCATGTGAACCAGCATGGTGTAATGAGTGCTGGACTATGACCCTGGAATCCAGGGTTCAAGTCCTCACTTGGCCTTGGAAACCCACTGATAGATCTTGGGCAGGTCCCATCATCGCAGCCTCAGAGAAAGGCAAAGGCCTTTCTTGCCAAGAAAACCCCATGATACAGTCACCTTAGGGTCGCCATAAGTCAGAAATGACTTGAAGGGACACAACCACAGCAAAGCAGTTCACAAGGAACTGGGATGACCCTGTGAATTCATCTTCTTTTCTTTCCTCAGCCAAACATTCCATCTTTATGGTAACAATAATTCTCTCTAATTGCCTTTTGGAATTTCATGTGAATATATATACGTTTTATTGTTCAGAAATCCTCAGGTGTTATTGTTAAATAACTCACACTGAAATGAATCCCTCTGGAGTCTTTTGCCTCATAGTAACATTTATCCCAATATTAAAAGCCAATGTCCTCATTATTAAAATGTTGATAGAAGAGATCTGAAACATGGGAGGGCTTTGACCTCTTCTTTCACTACACCTACTGGAAGACAGTGTTTGCTCGGTGAGTTATTTCTTGGATAACATCACCCTTTCCAGCCTTGTTCTTATTTATGCCTATTTTCCTCTAGAGGCAATTTTGTTGTCTCAGCAGGATCATAATTTATTTTTATTTTTGTTTATTATATTCTTCCAGCCATGCAGGAGATGTTTTGATGGATTATAACTTCAACAAATGACAGACCCAAAACCAGCAATGACAACCCAAAGACTTACAACAGATCATTCACTTTGCTCAGAAGGGACTGGGTCTCAGTCTATAAAGTTCTTTTGATAATCTACCGCCCTCTACTGTTACTCCTGATAAGTTCTCCAATGATGGGAAATCATGTACTAGCGGCCTCAATTTCCATGCTGTCCCTTTTGGCAATAATGGGAGACACAGATAGTAAAACAGAAAGTACCTTCATGATGGATTCGGATCCAGGCCGCTGCATGAGGCATCACTACGTTGATTCCATCAGCCACCCTTTGTACAAGTGCAGTTCAAAGGTATGTGCCACTGAAAAAAATCATCTCAGCCTTAGTTACATGCATGCCAGCTCCATAAAAATGCATTACAATGAGGCTTAGTACCATTTTGGAAGCTTTATACAGTCAGCCCTCTGTATTCACAGATTCTTTTATCCATAGATTCAAGCATCCACAGTTTGAAAATATTTTAAAAAGATATAAATTAAAAAAAAACACCTTGATTTTGGCATTTTATATAAGTGTCACCATTTTACTACCCCATTATATTTAATGTGACTTGGACTCCATGGATTTTGGCATGCATGGGGTTTCCTGGAACCAAATCCCAGCAGATACCAAGGGCTCACTGTACATGGATTCCAACATTAAGTCAGTGTCAGAAATTTTGTCAAATGTGGTAAATCGACATTGTGCTATATGCCTCACAAGAAGGTATATAGTGATTTTTCCTCAGCACTTTGAGACAGCTTTGTCAGATGCCTTCATATTTTGCTACCAACCAGCTTCGGCTGATACGCCAACTGTGTCCCTGTCTGGACGAAAAGGACCTTGAAACGATAGTACATGCACTGGTAACCTCTCGTTTGGATTTCTGTAATGCGCTCTACATGGGGCTACCTTTGTACCAAGTTCGGAAGCTTCAACTTGTTCAAAATGCTGCAGCCAGATTGGTCACAGGAACGTCTAGAACCGACCATATAACACCTATACTAAAATCTCTACACTGGCTGCCGATTAGCTTCTGGGCTCAATACAAAGTGTTGGTCGTTACCTATAAAGCCCTTTATGGCTTGGGCCTGAGTTACTTGAAGGAGTGCCTCTCCCTACATAATCCACCCCGCACCCTCAGAACAACAGGGAAACTGGTCCTTGAATGGCCAAAGGTGAGATTGGCAGCAACACATCAAAGAGCTTATTCAGCAGTAGCTCCAACCCACTGGAATGCGCTCCCGGAAGAGATTCAACTCAGTTCGACATTGGAAGCCTTTAAAAAGGCATTGAAAACTTATCTCTTCCGGGTAGCATATCCTCCCGACCTGCTGTAGGGAAACCAGTCCCTAATGGATTAAAATTTTATCTGATGCCCAACTGTTGTTATATATGTTTTAAATTGTTAATTGTACTCTTGGTAAGTATATTAGATTGTACTATGACACGGATCATAGAGTTTTTAATGACTGTAAACCGCTTTGATCTGCAAGAAAAGCGGTATAAAAAGTTTTATTTATTTATTTTATTTATGATGATAGCAGAGATATGTGAATGTCTGTGAGAAATTGTTCAGAGACTTTTTGCATACTCTGGAATTAGCACCAATACCAAATTTCAAATACATCAAGTAAATTACTTTTTACAACTGAAAGGTTGTAGCATTGTATTTGTCTAGTTATATTTCTTTTAACAGAAAAGGACAAACCAGCTTTTTTTGCATTCTGTTTGTGCTCAAACTGAACTGAAACCACAGTTACAATCTGTTCGAGATGGGTGGTCAACATCTTTTTATATTCATAAGAACATTATGGGTCTTATTCACTACTGAGGTGGGGGAACTGTTCTGTCTAGATAGGAAAAAATGTACACTTAAGCAAATGTTACTTGCTGAACCCCTGTCAACATTGTTCCAATTTATGTGAGAATGTTGGGACAACTTATAAGACAAATGGAAGACACTATCCATGACTTTAATTGCATCCAAATCAAGCAAACCTTGGCAAAGTTACTTTTTTACTACAATTTTAAGATGTTTGGTGAGGGGTTTACAAAAGTAATATTTACATGTTCCGGAATTAAGAAAAATCTGCCTCCCTAATACTGTACAGTAAATACAAAGAAGCTAAAGTTGAGAGCTGCAGATATTAAAGAGTTTTGAAAAGGTAAAGCTGTACTGTGACTGGTTACACACATGCAGATGTTAAGTGTTGCTTATGAAGAAGTAGGCAAAGAGTCTGTGATAATTCCAACAGATTCTTGAGAAGTCCAACTTCCATTAAAAGGAATATAACCTTTATGGTGTAATTCCTGGTGAGACACAAGATCTCTTAGCATCTGAAGTGAAATGTTAAAATAATGCTTTTCATAAAAGACTATATGGAGCTCTTTCTCTATCAGATCTATGAACAGCATATTATAAGATGCTTTGTTTCCTCAGTTTGAAAAGGAATTTGCCATAAGGCTGCTGTTCAAGAAACACAAGCCCCAAATCCCTGTTCAGTATGCAGGACTAGTTGCACATTTCTTTGGATTCTGACTGTGGAGTTTTCAGAAACAGAGAGACATTCTAGAATCTGATGCCTGAAGGAACTTTCTCATGATAATTCCAGTGATCTCTGGTTAAGGAAATATAATTTTTGTTCCCCCAGGTACATGCATGCATGAAGAAATGTATGAATTGGCCAGTTACTAATTTATTCAGCTGTGCTTCCCTGGAGTGTGGTTTTTAAAAAAATTCCATCCACAACTGTGACAAAAATTTCTGCTGACATATCTTTGATCACACATTAGCTTTATTTATGTAGCACATTCTTTGGTAAGGACTTAGACTACCTGTACAGGCATAAAACAGAATGTGTGAACTGGCTTAATGCTTCAGGTTGCACTTGGTCTTAACATTTATGGATTTGAAAATGTGATATGATAGCAAAAATGCCAGAAGAGCATTGAAAATATATACACTATGTAAATATGCTATTGTTTTCACCTGCAGTAATCAGATACCCTGCGGTCATCAGATCCTGTCTGATCTTCAAAGCTAAGCATGGTCAGCCCTTGTTAATATTTGGATGGGAGACACCCCCCCCCCCATGAATACCAGGTGCTGTAGGCTATATTTCAGAGGAACGAACTGGCAAAACCACTCCAGAACATTATTTGGTTAAGAAAACTCTATGGTAGGCGACTTGAAGGTGCATACACATACATCAGACATACTGGCTGAAAGTATTGGAAGCTAGAAATGTGGCTAGACGTTTCCCACATTTCCTGATGCAGTGAATGAGTTGGCAGCCTAGGACTGGGAAAACAATACATTCGTGATCTCTCCACCTAATTTATGTGACTTATGTGGTAGGCAACATGAAGGCACAGATGCACAGATACCTGACCAACTGCATACAAGTAAATAATGAATATGTGCAACTAAAACATGGAAAATATTTTTTAAAATTAATATATTAAAACTATAAATTGCATTTCAACCCATTACAGGCCTGGATGTGTTAAGCCAAAAAAAAAAAAAAAAGTATAAAAGTAGAATGGAATGAACTGGTCTTTAGAAACAGTCTATTTTTTAAAAGTGAATGACAAGGCAAAATATTACTGCTTCAAGTAAAGATGTAGGTAGCTTGAATGCTCTTCAGACAGAACTCTACAACTGAGCAATTTAGCTACTCTTCCAAATTTCCCAGTGTCCTCAGAATGCTATATAAAGAGCCAGGGACCCTGCTGAGTAAAGTGCCATCTGATGAAAGGGTTGATCTCCAAAGATTGTGAAGAAGCACATGACATAATTTTGAGACTGCACATAGGATGTAAATCCTTTACTAGTTTGCTCTCACATATGAGGACAAATAATTATGACTGTTTTCTCCCTTCTGCAGCGAAGAAAAAAGAATATCCCTTCTCAGTGTGCTCCCCATATTTGAATGTCCAAAGATGATGCTGAGGAATTATTCTGGTTTCCTACATAGGAAATAGTGCTTTCAAGGCAGGGAACACATTTTCTCTGTAGAAAATGGTTTGAGAAAAAGAAAAGAAAAGAAAAGAAAAGAAAAGAAAAGGGAAGGGAAGGCTGCGGGGGGGGGGGGGCACAAAGAGTCTTTTCCTTCTAAGAATAATTCTTCCACAACACTTTAGAGTGGTTGACTTGTTAATTGCCTTCAAGTTGGTGCATAACATCCCTGAATTTATGATTCTCATGTAGTCACAACCCTAAATCTATTTTCACAATTGTAATTCTCTTCCCAAACCTACTTTGCTGGGTATCAGCTGCACCTGGATAAGTTCTGTTCTGCTGGTGATCTGCACATGGATGAGTGAAGTTTCTACCTCCTACTTGCCAACCAGTACATGAGGCTGCAACAGTCAGAAGCACGATCTCTGACTCAATTCTTTGTTGCATCCTCGCTTGCTGAAAAGAGGGGTGTAGAAACATATTCCACCAACATGAAAATCACCAGCAGAAGAGAGCTCCCTCTCTCAGTGCAAGTGATGTTTGGTAAAGTAGGTTGCGGGAGCATTTACAGTTGTGACAATAGTGCTATGATTGTGGTAAAGTAGGTTGGGATGGTTGCATCAGAGGTGCTACTTAGTTATGCATATGCAACTAAGGCTGTTGCCACACTGCAGCATTAATGCAATTCAATACATTAACTGCCATGGTTCAATGCTATGGAATTCTGGGATTTGTAGTTTTGTGAGCTGTTTCACCATCTCTATCAGAGAACTTTGGTATGACAATAAACTACACATCCCAGGATACCATAGGATGGAGCCAAGACAGTTAAAGTGGTGTCAAATTGCATTAATTCTGCTATGTGGCAGCAACCTAAGTAGGGAATGTAGAGTTACATCCATTTGTTCCATCCCTACTGTCCTTCTTCAGTTGTCTTCTACTCTGCCAGAAATCTGCATAGAATTTTTGGGATGCTGCAGACACTGCTGTAGAGAAGATGAGAGGAGAAGTCCAGATCTGCCAGTCTAGTGTCCATGGCTAAAACTGTATTCATCCCCTTTATGGTGTGATAAAATTTTCAGAATGCCACTCAGCCATTGGGTTATTTTGAAGTATTTCCTGTAGCTAATCATATCATGTGTATTAATTCCAAATATTATCCACAAATATATAATCATACAAATTCTCCCCATCCCCCGCATCTTGAATACCTCCTTATGGATTGGGCACATGTAAATGCTTCTGAAAAATAATCATGTGGGGATTGAAATTTAGGGACTGATACCTGGGATAAAAGGCCATGTTCAACCTGAGGAAAGTCCCAGGTTCTGTGTTTACCATCTTCAATGAGAACTTTGGAAGCTCCAGAGAGCAACCAGTTCATGGTAAACAGTGCTGCGCTAAATGGGCCAATATGAACCATTACCTTGGTACATGGCTTCTTCTAATGTTTCTGTTCTTGCTGGTAATAAAATCCGAGTGAAATCCATGCAGTTATCAAGGGATATGACTTTTATTCACATTTATGAGGTTTATCCACATCCTTCATTCATGACTGCTTCAGACCTAGTTTTTGTTTGAGCCAAATGCAGTAAATGTGGTTTGCATATGGTTTCAAGTGATTTTTGGCCAACCTTTCATTTTCATTTAGAAACATGAGAAAATGCCAAAAAAGTGTTTTTGTTTGAAATGTTGTGCTTGGAGAAATTCAGTATGGTTTAATAGCAGCTGTTGGGTTTTCTGCTGTGGCCTTTTGGGTGGAGGAGGGTAAAGCATGAGAGCATCATCCATTGCAGCCCTGACACCTGCTGCTGCTGCTATTTTGTCTTTGCCCTAGCTTTCTAGGTAGCAAAACCTAACTCCATAGGGCATGCAAAACTCAAAGCTCTTGTCTCTTGAAATAGAAATTAGCTTCCTCCAGTTTCCTTTGAAGAAAAAAATGAAAACAGCAATAAAGGGGTATCAGCATTACACAAATTTCCAGTGGTACAGCCAAGATAGTCTTTGCAGCAAAGCTAGCAGACTTGTGACATTTTCAAAGCTGACAAATGTATTATGGTATGAATTTTCATGAACTAGAGTCCACTCACATCAAGCATCTAAAGAAATGGACTCTAGTCCATAAGGTTTATGCCATAACATTGGTGTTGTGTGTCTTCATATTGTTCGCAACTTATGGTGACCCCAAGGTGAACCCATCATGGGTTTTCTTGGCAAGATTTGATCAGAGGAGGTTTGTCATTGCCTTCCCCTGAGGCTGAGAACATGTGACTTGCCCAAGGTTACCTGATGGATTTCATGGCCAAGCTGGGACTCTAACTCTGATCTCCAGGTTTGTAGTCCAACACTGAAACCACCGTGCTATGCTGGCTCTCATAGGCCATAACATATCTATTAGTTTTTAAAGCAGAGGTGGGTAACCAGTCACCCTAGGAATGTTTGTGGTCCTAGACCTAATATCACCAGATTTTTCAACTCCTCTGCTAGCAATTAGCTCAGACGACTGCGAAGAACAATTCTCCTTTCCCTATAACCTACCAGGTGGTGAGAAAGACCATAATGGTGATAGATTATGGCTGTGTTACCCTCTCATCCTGGAACCAGGTTATTTTCAAGGGGGTTGGGAATAATTGCACAAGGGAGGTTGTGAATTCTTCCCTCTGCAATGACCAAAAAAAGACGCAACAAGATGACAGGTGGCTTCAGTTAAGTTTTTCAAATAAGAAGCTATCATCTAACTCTGAGGGAACATGGGGTACACAGTCAAGAATGAAGAATTAATGTCAATCGATTTTTAATTCTTTGGTAGTAAAAAGGAATGACAACTCTTGCAGATAAAAGTTGGCTGCTTTTGTACCCATTAACATAGAAAGAAAGTAGAGGGCATAAAGATTTGCCTGCCAAGTGTGATGCCTCATATATTATAGTCACTGGACATACTGCATCAATCAGATTTAAAACACAATTTTGGCAAAATATGCACTGCTATATTTTTAAGCCACTAATGGCAGTGCCTGATGGCCAATATAGAAATCAAATAGACTACATAATTGCAAGCAGAAGATGGAGAAACCCCATTCTCTCTGCAAAAACAAGATCAGAAGCAGATTGTGGCACAGATCATGAATGGCTGATATCAAAAATTAGAATAAAGCTAAAGGAGAACACAAAACCAACTATCATGCTGAAATACAAGCTGTCGAAAATCTTTGTAAAATTTAAAGACAACGTGAAAAATAGGATTGCACTATTAAGCCTAATTGACCAAGAACCAGAAGAACTCCAAAGCCATAGATATTGTCAGGGAAGAATGCAAAAAGACAACCAAAAAGAAAGAGACGCTTCAGTGTATGACAGACAAAACTCTTCAAGCGAAGATGAGAAGCAAAAATAAAAGGTGACAGAAATAAAGTGAGAACCCTTTATGCAATTGTTCAATGGTTTACACTTAGGGGCAATGAGAACTACTATAATAATCAATGCAGAGAAAAAGAAGGTGACAACAACAACAACAACAAAAGAACAAGAGATTTCCTCCACAAGATCCAAGAACTCAAAGGGAAATTTGAATCAAGAGTAGGGATACTTTATGACCAGAATAGGAACAGGCCAGAATTATAGTAGTAATTACATAACCAAGTGGAAATAAAAACACTGCAGTAGGAAAAGAAGAAGACTGTATTCCAATAGATAGACTCAATCCACAACCCTGAGTCTGCAAGACCTGAGCAGGACTGTTGATGACAGGGTGACTTAGAGGTCTCTCATTCATAGGGCCACCTTAAGTTGAAGTAAACTTGACAGCAGGTAATAACAACATTATCAGTGTAGTTTTTAGGAAGAGATGATAGAAAACAATGCACTCTATTACATTGCTTTGAGGTCATTATCCAGAATTTTTACCTTGCTCTCACCTCATTTCTTTCTATAGTGGTTTCTGTGTATTGCTTTACCATGGTTGAGCAGAAAATGTGTTTTTGAGGGATGGGGTGGGAGAAAAGACAGTTAATATTACATTTCTGTAGGTGCTTCACATGAAAACCTTCTGGAATGATCAAGCGTGCTATTACACAGGGTTAATTACCCATCATCATATGTTAATGAAACATTCTTTATTTTAAAAAGCAAATTTGCTTATATTATGTATTCAGAACACAGCTGTCATAATACAAGATTTCAGCTTTTTAGCAGTTTAATTCCAATTATATTTTTTTATAATACAATTATTATAAAAATAATGAGATATAATCCAGGCTGCAGTTATGAAATGGCACATTCTTCTACTGGTGTCAGAAATTTTTCCTGCTCCAAGGCTACCTTTCCTGATTTGTTTGTCTTTCTCCTCTCCAGATGGTGCTTCTGGCTCGCTGTGAGGGACGCTGCACTCAGACATCACGCTCTGAGCCAATGGTATCCTTCAGTACAGTCCTGAAACAGCCTTTCCGATCCACATGCCACTGCTGCCGGCCACAGACTTCCAAGCTGAAGGCCATGAGGTTGCGCTGCTCAGGTGGCATGAGGCTCACCGCTACCTATCGTTACATCCTCTCATGCCATTGTGAGGAGTGCAACTCCTAGGGGGAGAAAAAACCTGCTGCAGCAGAACAAGTGAAAGGGACACATGCTCAGCAGTAGAACTCTCACAGGCACTAGGACAGCCTTTCAATAGCACACTCTGACACAACCCAGGATCATTAATATGGATTTCATTTGCAAGCTACAGAGAGTGTGTCAACTATGACAATGCTTGGGAAAGTGCCAAATCATGAAACAGACATCAGAATGTAAATCTATGCTGAAGACAAAAACTCATGTGATGGGTGTGGAAGAACACTGATGTTCAGAAATGTATTTTTATTGGAAAGATAATAAGGATATATTTTCTGTCTCAGCAGTTCTTTAGTCCTGAATAAGGGCCAATGAGGAACTATGGCTCACCATTTGAATGTCCTGCCAGTAATGTAAGAAACACACAGAAAAAGTCAAGACATATAGAATATTTACCATGAATATCATTATGTACAGAATATTTTGTTCTAGAAGAAGTGAAAGATTCCATCCCTATATACAGAAGCCTATTGTATCTTTTAACCGTGCCCCTTAGTTTATATTGGCCTTGAAAATGGACTGTGTTGATGGTAAGAGTTATATTTTATCTGGTCTGGCAGCCAAGTGCTGGACAACGTATTGTGATTTAGGTGCAGTTACAAAATAAATAACAGAAAATTTATTGAAATACTTGTGCTGCTGCTATAGTGTTGGGAAGACATATTTACAATCAAGGGCTGAAAGTTTGCAAGATGACAATAGCTGGCCTTCTTTCATTCACACAGAACAGGGGTCTGAATCATGTAGAATCATGATGAACTTCAAATCCTGGCAGCCCTACTCAGCAGAGCCAGAGGTAAGGAATGCTGGGAGTTGAAGTTAGCATTTCATGGGCCACAAAATTCCTACCCTGATATGGAGGTACAAGATTTGTTTTAAAAGATTTTCCTTATAATATTAAACACTTTGGAGCTTATCCCATGAGGAAAGAAAGTGGAGGTTCAGCCAGTTAGTAACATCTTTTTTATGTACCTCACCGCAAGACATCATAGTTCTTCAGTTCTCACTTTTTTTTCTCATGTGATAGGCTCCTTAGTATGTGCAACATCAGTGGATACTTGCATGGGCAAAACACAGGTTATATGTGCTTTCCTGCCCCGTGACACTACCTTAAGCACAACTCTCATCCACATCAGCTAGTTATTGAGTCACTGTGATGCACATGTATGTATAAATGAATTATAGCTAGAATATGCACTATTAAAGCAATGATTTCCAGAAAAGTGGCCCTTTTAGTTTACATAATCAAGAAGACACCACAAAAACTAACCAAATCATCATGGCATGGGCTTTATATATTAACAGCTTATATTAATCAAATACAAAATAATATAATGGAGCCTTATTTTTATTAATGCATCTTTGCATTCACAGTGAATATAATACCTGTTTCAAAGGTGGAGATGAAATGGGATGAAAGAGTCATCATTGACAGCAGACAAATGGAGGAGTCTGAATTCTTATCTTAAAGATGATCAGATACTTCTTGTTGGATGAATTAGAGCTGGGCAAGCCAATGCAGTCATAGATTGTAGAACTTTTTCTCTCTGGCTTTTGATGGTTCATATGGGCTTTCATGGTGATATAAGAGTCATTAACCAGTTTTTGACCGTTTTTTAGCTCCAAAGAACATATGAGGAAATTATTAATCATCTTCCAGCCCAATCCCTCAATCACTTGTATAAAGATCTAAAAACGGTAGTGATACTAAATTAAGTAGAGGAGTTTTACAACACAATGCTAAATATGAAAAAAAGTAAAGTTGGGGGCCTGAAAAGAGCAGGCAAGCAGCCCATCTGTTCTATGTCATCTAATCTGTCTGAAATAATTGCCATATATAGCAACCAGGATTTTGACAATTACATCACAGAGATTCCATTAAACACACTGAAGGAGTCCCTCCTGTCTCTTGGGGAATGGTTGCCTGGCTAATGAAAACAACAAATGAAATGGCCCCAACAAATTTGTAGCCAAGCAGCTTTATGATCTACATGCCCATAACTATGATCATCCAGGGAACGCCAGAGTTCTTTGCTATTGGCTTTCCATCAATAAACTGAAGAAAATGGAGATTAGCGGCAGGTGTGAGTGGCTTTCTGAAGCTACATTCATAGACAGGATATCATCCAGGATAGAAATGTGAAGAACATTAGGTCATAATAGATAGATAGGCATTGCCTCATTTTGACTGATCTTCAGCTCTGTGAAAGTATTTTGAACACATTATGCACATGCCTTTAACCTACAATTTTATTTATATTATGATACAGCTGATGCACTGGTACCAAAGTTTAATGTTTGTGTCAAGATAGCTTTTAGACTCCAATGCCCCTTAGCATGAGCCAAGATGGCCAAGGTCAGGATAAAGGGAATGTTGCTGGATGCCAGAGAAAGGACTTTTTAATCACCGTGCCTTCACATAAAGCCTGTATCACATAGAAGTGATGCTCCTCCTCTGTACAGATGGGGAAGTGCTGTCAGTTTCCTTCTACTTTGTAAGCACTTCCCGCTGTATGTCATACAGTGGCTTTCAAACAAATTGTCAACAGAGAACCATTTTAATAATATCAGTGGGTGCGGGGAGGCCTCTTAACCTGTGGCCTGCATCCAACTGGTAACTCCAATTTCAATAGTGGGATATACAGTTAGCACACTCTGCATACCCCAAGTTATTTTGTGGGGTACAAATGTTTTGTTATAATTACATAGAGGACAACAGTATGTTTCTGGAAAGGTCATGATGACTTTTAAGTGAACTTCTCATGAGCGGTCACATAAGACCTCAGGGCATGTGGAAAGGACCATGTAACTTAATGTGTGTAAATGTTGTTTCTTCCCAACCCCTGCCCTGTGCATTTCCTCATCTTGTCTTGTCTTGAAGGTCAAGACAAAAGAAGTCTGGCAGCCTAAAGCAGTAAGCCAGTCTCCCTGCTATTCACTCCTATCTTTTATATCTTAGTTCGTGTGTGTGTGTGTACTTTGCATGTGTGTTGATTCCCCTTTTTATATATAAACAAAACAAATTTAGAACCTGCTTCTGGAGTTCTTTAGGTTCAGAACCTATACATGTAGGCTGAAAGTCCCGGTTGCACTTACCCTGGCCCTCTAACTGCTCCCTAATGAGCTAATTAATTTCCCAATTGAATACAATTTGTGGGTGCCCTCCCAGGACCCTAGGTTTTCGGGTACCAATACATTGATGTTGACTTACCATTCAATAATTAAGTCATTACCGGATAAAGTCATTGTTGGATGAATACTGGCATCTAAGCATTAGATTCAGGCCTAATTTGTTAACAATTAAAAGTAATCATAATATCATAACCAACCTGGTTGTCACCAATTATTGTTAATATTTTCAGAATATTAACTTCCTCATTGTCTAAGATGGTGCCCAGATGGTTAGGAAGGGTGTCATGTTCCAGTTCAGAGCTTGGAAAAGTTACTTTTGGACTATAAATCCCATCATGCCTTAATTATGGGAACCATTGTTTAAAAACATGACATATCCAACTCCTGATTCAGGTTCCCATTTCCATCTATTTCAACAGGGATCAAAAGGGAACAAGATTCAGAAGTTATCTTGTTCTGATTTGGGTCTATGCAGCAGCAGCAGCAGCAAAAGAGAATGGTCACCAACCTTAGATGGCATATTAACAAAATTTTCACTGACTCATATATATATATCATGTGTTCATTTTCATTCAGAATAATTAAGGATGTCACCCATATCTGACACATCTATATATAACAACAAAATTTTCACAGTTTCTTAAACACAAATAGCTGAGAATTGTAAAAGACATTACTAAAACTATTCCAATAGCTGAATAATATCCAAGAAAAGTCACTGTCCTGTTATTCAGTTCTCATTAACAGTATTATTTATCAATGTCAACTGCTGTATTACCATCTTCAACTCTTTCTTACCCATTCAATGACATTTGGAGACATTAATATGAATTGATCATCTTTCCAAACTAGGACGTAAAGAACTGGATAAAGTCAGAGAACAGAAAAACATATGGTTGTATCACTCTCTCCCTCTCCCCTCACTTATCTTTCTGTCTCTCTTGTAAAAAGAGAAGGAGGATTAAAACAAAAGAAAACACTTCACTCCAGAACTAACTTAGTATATTTATAGTAAGACAAAAGAATTGGTACAGTGTGCATTTCCTTATTTCCTTTGCTACTACAATACTGGTGCTATTATCACCACAGTAGGACACACAAAAGGTATGCATGTATTAATAATACTCTCCCATGGATTCGTTCCCTTTCTGTTACTTATATGATCATGATCATATGCTTATTTTGACATCAAAGTCTGTTCTCTGCCAGTTAACTGAAGTCATAAAACTGAATGTTTAAAATGAGGCCAAAACTTTTAAGAAAGCTCATAAAATATTAAGATGCAACTGTGTAAACATGTCGATGGGTCGGGTATTGCTCCCACATATGCATTTAGTCTAGTACTGCCATTCTATGTGGACTCTCATTTTATGTGACATCCTCTTGATGTCACATCTAAGCTTTGACCTGTTTTTTATGTTTCTCCTGTATTTCTCCCATTTTTCCCAGATCATAGAAACTCATCTTTTTTATATAAAAAGGAAAGACATAGCCATTGCACTGTTTCTTTTTCTTTTTAAAAAAAAAAATGATTTTGAACATATGATTACAAAGAAAACTAGAAAGAAGAAGAAGAAGAAGAAGAAGAAGAAGAAGAAGAAGAAGGCAACAAGGGAAAGGAAAGTACATAGAATATGAACATGGAATAGGCATATGAATCAATATAAACTCACTTAGATCCAAGAATAATTCTTCTTGATGTGTAACATGGAGCCAGCCTGGTGCAGTGGTTTGAGTCTGGGAGATCCTGATTTAAATCCTGGCTCAGACATGGAAACCCACTCTGTGACCTTGGGCAAATCACACTGCCTCAACCTCAGAGGAAGGCTATGGGAACACCCCCTCTGAACAAATCTTGCCACGAAAACCTTGTGATAGCTTCACCTTAAATTACTGCTCCCGAATTTAATTCTAATTCGGACTTCATCCGGATACTATCGCATGGATTTTGCCAGTGACGCTTCTGGACAGGTGCTCTCCTGGCTTTGAAAATCAGATGGCTGAACTCAGAATCTATCTGAAAGTTACCCGGGCTGCACCCACCTGGTGGCGTCAGTGGCAAAAAACCATCCAATAGTATCCAAATGCAGCCCGAATTAGAATTCAATTCCTGAGTAGTAAGTCATGTTTTAAAGCTGTGTGATAAGCTCCTGAGTGTATGTGGTAGTGGCTTATCTGGGAGAAGGCAATTCCATAGGCAAGGCTAGCATGATATTGCCTGTTACAGACTGCCAAAATAAAGCTGCTTCGGGTCTCTTTGGAGGTATGCTATTTAAATGATGCATGGATCCTAAGAGTCTGGAGGTCGCGCCAAAGACACACTCCATTCCTAAGCACTGGAGTGCAGCTTTGGTACAGCTTCCGGATTCTTAGGATGCATGCATCATTTAAACAGCATACCTCCAAAGAGACCT
>NC_056524.1:74351504-74370899 GCF_019175285.1 Sceloporus undulatus
CTGAAGCAGCTTTATTTTGGCAGTCTGTAACAGGCCATAGTGATTTCAGTGTTGGGAGATCAGGTTCAAATTGTGACTTAGCCATGGAAACCCATTGGCTGACCATTGGCAAGTCACAGTCTCTCAGCCTCAGAGGATGACAATGGGAAGCCCACTCTGAAGAAACTTGCCAAGAAAACCTATGATACATTCACCTTAGGGTTGCCATACATCAGAAACAACTTGAAGGCATACAATAACAACAGCAAAAATCCCATAGGCAACCTGGATGCCGAAGTCTCATGTAGGGCTTTAAAGATAATACTTACCACTTTGTACCTTGCCCAGATGGTAATTAGCAGCCAGCGGAGTGACTGATGTAAACGTAATATGATCATTCCTAGATATGCCAGTAACCAATCTGGCTGCTATATTTTAAACTAATTGAAGCTTCTGAATTTAGTGAGAGTGATAGGAAGATCTGTTTACTTCTGTTTCTTTCATCTTATCAAAAACTGCAAGACCCAAGTTCCTTGTGCATAGACAAGAGGGGAAAGAGATGGGAAGGGCAATGCAAACCATAAGACATCAGGAACAAATACAGCTGTTTCTACTGGTAGGATTTTCAGTGTCTAATTTATTAATGGTTTCTGTGCAATTTTGGATTATACGGTCTATCCTTGCCATATTCGGGGGATCTGTTCTGGACCCCCCCCCCCACATAAGGAAAATTTCACATATGCTGGAGTCCCTTTGATTTGAATGGCGGCACATTCCAGCATATGCACCATTATGTCCCTCACTGCTTGCTGTCCACGTAAGCTTAAATCTGCATATGTCGAGGGAGTGTATGCAAAGGGCGAACTATATCTTTCTCTCTTTTTGTATTAGAGCAGAGATTCAAGGCAACCAATAATATATGTTTTACATTCCATTCACTCCTAAAATGTGGCATCAGAACTTTGAGACCTAGAAGCTTCTAAATATTTGTTTCAGAAATATCCCACAGATTTTTCAGAAAATTTTCCATGTGAACTATTGTAACTAAGGGGAAAAAAAAACCTTGACATCTAATTTAGGAAAATAATTCAAATTACTCCACTTATATTATTAAATGATATTGACAAGAAAGAAGTGCAGTTAGTTTTCAGTGAAATGTGCATAGTCCTACTGATATGTTGCTCATTGCTAATGACTATAGCAAAAGCTGAAAAAGACAACTCAACAAGCTAGTGGTTATCAAAAATGACAAGCATTTTACAACAAGGAAAAACAGTTAAGCCACCTAGCCATCTTTTCTATTGGATGTGAACTTGCAAAAGAAATTGATGTTCATGTGAAAGGGAGGCTAACTCATGTTTTTGGAATGCGAATGTCAGAAAACTGAAGTTTAAAGGTTAATTTGCCTAATATTTTCAACCACATGGGTCCATTAGGAAAGAAATCATGACGCTGAAAGAATAATCCCTTTATCAATGACCCAAATGTTACAAAATAGTTAATAAACATATAGGACTCTCAGACCGGATGTTATTGTTAAATAAAAGTAGCAAAAGCAGGTGTTTTCAGAAATGCAATATAACAGTAATTCCAGAGCAGTAATTTCCAAATTAAAACACACTTTTTAATTCCTCATGAGATGTATATATGAATGAAGGATTGTGATTTCAGTGTGGGAAAGCAGGCCATTTTTGTACTGGACCCTGGACAATTATGCTTGGGCCCTGCTAATACGACCTGTTTCACACAAAAACATTTGACTTTGCTTTTTAGTACACTATGATCCTGAAACTGACTTACCACAAGTAATGGGAACAGTTTTATACCCAACGCTTGTTAGATTTTTCTCCACCTAGCATTCTCACTGTCGTGAATTCATTGCTTTTCTTTGCTGAGGTAGTGAAAAGTTATTACTGGAGAGACTCTCATGCCCTTTCCACGTATTACTTGAGAGATTCTATGAATTACCATTGCCCAGTCCCTGTTGTTTTTTCCCTCTTTCTTTTGAATTCCAATGGAATGTAAAAGATTGAATTCAGAATAAGAAAATTTCTGCCAATAAAGCTAATTTCTAGTACTCAGTGGTTGCACATTGAATGAAATGCAACATAATTGAAGTCTTTTGGATGAAATCTCCCCTAACTTGGCACTTATGATGGATGACAGTTTCCATCACCCCAGGCAGTTGGCTGTGGTAGCAGTGCACAATGGGAGTTCTAGTTCAATACATCAAGAGGATAGAAGGTTGGGAAAAGCTGCTTCAATCTACTCCTTGTATTTTGTACAATGGGTTAAAATTCTTAAAGGGATTTATTATATTTACAATAGAAGTGTTATCTATTTTGTACATTTTTAAGAAGACAAGATGACCTATATTTAGAACATTCCAGCATCCTTTCTGCAGTACCCCAAGGGATGGCACTCCTGTTCCCCAACGCTTAGGACTGACATCCGTAAATTCTTGATTAGAGATCTAGATGCATTTGTGGAAAAGTAGCCAGGGCAGGACTCTGAAATACCATTTTGGCCCTGCATGCACCAGCCAAATAAAATGGCTTCCCCGCATCCTCTGGGAAGAGAGTCCAGACGACATGGGGCCCAAATCCCGAGTCTGGCAGAAACAGTCCAGATAACATCCTGCCTGTTTAATAAATAAGTAAGTAAGTTAATAAAACAAATAGTAAGTAAGTTAATAAAACAAATTAATGACAAACCTGGAGTATATACATTTTAAAATGTATTTAAAAACTTCCCTATTTGCTCTAGATCTTCATGAAAGATCCAAAGTCCTCAATGCTAACACTGAGTGGCTGTTTGAAAT
This sequence comes from Sceloporus undulatus, assembly GCF_019175285.1. Taxonomy (NCBI): domain Eukaryota; kingdom Metazoa; phylum Chordata; class Lepidosauria; order Squamata; family Phrynosomatidae; genus Sceloporus; species Sceloporus undulatus. The sequence goes on from NC_056524.1 coordinate 74,354,305, forward strand.
GTGTCCCACTTTGCTGCTTGGTGCTGCTACCACCACTACCAGACATTGCTCATTCTGAAGTCAGAACAAGGCACCAGAACGTGACTGATGCTGTGCACCTTTTTCTGACCTTAGAGTGAGCAACACACATGGTAGCAGAAGTGAAAACAGCAGAAGTGCCAGGCCACACAGCAGGACATGTATGTGAACAGTCATCCAGCATCAGATGGAGAACCCTGGTAACAGTGGTAGGTAAAGACAGATCTGGGGCCAGGATACTCTGGGCTGCTCCTGGAGTATTTTGGCCTGCGCAGACATTACCTTTCTTAATTCACATTGCCCCATGATCTGAATGTTGAATTCTTCCCATGGTCTGATCCCCCCTCCTCTCTCTCGCTCTCTCTCTCTCTCTCTCTCTCTCTGTGTGTAGACACAAAACATTTTATATGATGATAAAAATGGCAGTGGGAACCCTATCTATCTCTTTTTCTCTCCACTTCATGTACCGCTGGACCACAGCAGTCTCTCCTGTGACATAATACCAATCTAAAATTATAAGCAATTTAATACTGACAGCATTAGGTTTCTGTTAATGTCATATAGCGCTGTATCAGCAATAGGACGGTTAAATTTCAGTTGAAGAAACTAATGATTTAGTGAGAGTCTGGAATGTTTCAGAGGCCATGGTCGTGAGAGATGGGAACTTTGAGCACAAAATATAATATAACCAAGTTCCTCACTGGTATTGTTTATTTATAAGAAGTGCAGTAAAATGTTTTATATCATGATCTGTCAGGAGGAGGTTGTGATGTCCCAGAACACAATGCTCATTTAAATGTCCAGTAAACTTTGAAGACTAGGGCATGAATCCAACAAAGCAGGGATGTGTACACATAAATTTAAGTACAAAAGTTGCTTTGTTGGTGGGATTGCTGGCTGTTTAAAGTTCTCTGGTCTGTGCCTAACTGCTTAACCAGATCAGCCTGTGCAGAAATAAAACATTTTAAGGTCACTTTTGGAAGTGGGGTCAGGGAACCAAGAGGGGAGCATAATCTGAACTGCTGTGAACTTTTCCCAGTACAGTCTTGGTACATCCCTGGTGTCCTCCAAGTGTGTTGAACTACAACTCCCATTATACTTTGCAAGTGGCAGTGAAGAAAAATGATAGGGGACACAGAACCATTAATTCCACTCTACTGAAATACAATCATTTTTCTTTTCTTCTCCCCATGCCCTTTTTCTTTTGTTTCAAATTTTTCTGGATTATAAATTTGCAGACAAAGACTGGCTTTTAAAAACTTGTAATAAACTTTATGTAAGGCATTCTGTCAGCTTTTATTTTTTACACAGGAATGGGATAAAAGTGCTTTAAACAAACAAGCAAATATCTAGTCAGCATGATCATTGGCCATGGTGGAGTTACAGTACACTATACATAGAGGATGTTAGGTTGTGGGAGCCAAAGTGGTTTAGTGATTTAGGCATTGGCCTACAATTCTGGAGAACAGGGTTTGAATGCCCACTCAGCCACAGAAACACTTGTCAGAATGTGCAAGTCAGCACAATAAGTTGTGACTGGATGAAGGTGTAGCAAATGGCAGGTGTACCCAGAACAAGGTAAGCCTGCGATTAGAAAATGAGAGGGCAATTGGTCAATTAGGCCAGGTGGCTATCATAGCCAATCTCTTCAGACGGTAATTGTCTTGCAAGTCTGCTGGGTTTTTGGGAGTATTCTATGTGTGCTCTCCATACTGTTTGGAAGTATTCTGGGCTTGCTTTCCATGCAACTAAAGCATACAGTGTAAGTGCTCTTCATGCTTGCTGTCTTTGCTCTCTGTGAGTTTTACATGCTGCTAGACTGGTAATGCTGAACTGATGTACTGCTGTGTTTTGAAGCCATGCTATGCTTTATTTTTGCATTTTTGTACTAAGCTGTTTTTACTATGTTTTTGCTTCAGTTTTAAGACTCTACTAAGTAAAGCTACTTTTTTGTTAACATACTTCCAAGACTCTGCTGTTGTTATTTTTAACTCAGTACACACCTTAACAACCCTATCATGGGGTTTTCTTGGTAAGATTTTTCAGAGGAGGTTTGTCACCTAGGCTGAAAACATGTGACTTTCCCAAGGTCACCCAATAGATTTCATAGCTAAGCAGGGGATCAAACCCTGGTCTCCAGCATCATAGTCCAAAGTTCAAACCACTACATCACATTGTATTACTTTCTAATTGCTTTTAAGAAACACAAAAATAGTCTGAACCACTCAAAAATTATTCAGAGTGGCACCCAAAAAAGTAAAGAATAACTGTTACTTGTTACCCAAATACACACAAAATAACCAGTTAGTGTGTGTGTGTGTGTGTGTGTGTGTGTGTTTCTCCTCATGACCCACCATAATGGTAACACTGTTACATTACTTGTAACACATTATTGTTGAACGCTGCTCCATATATTTCCATTAATTGAAACACAGACTTTGTCCCATGGACGGTTATATTTGTATGGTTAACCCAGCATTTATGTGACCTGGTCTCCTCAAGAGGAAATATGTATGTATGTATGTATGTATGTATATGTAAGGCATAATGAAAAAAATTTAGATTGTAGCCTCAAGGCTTCATTTCATTTCTCTTTTCTGAAGGTTTCCTCAATGAACTTGTAATATACAGAACACTTTCCTTCGACTTATGTTCTAAGAACATATTCATATATTAAGGATATTGTGCCTACTGCTTCTTACATTTTATGCAGATTTCTATGAGCCAGTTAGGCATAAAATGAAATGAGCACCCACTAAATTGCAAATAATATCCTCAAACAATTTCAGACAATTGTTTGTCTTGGCAAACCATGCTGCCAATTTTTAAATGACAAAAAAAATATGGAGTGTGGGTCATGATGGTATCCACACTTCACAATTATAGGAGTTTGATCACATTTTAACTGACATGGCTCCATCCCATCGCATCCTGGGATTTGTAGTCTGTCAAAAAACATTTTCTGCTAGAGAAGTCTAGTCCATTCCCCTGAGCTACAACATTAGAGTTCCCTTGCACAGAATTTCACATAGCCCAACAAATTGCCATCTGCAAGATTCCCAAGGATGGAGCCATGGTAATTTGAGTGCTGCCTGTTGTAGCATTCCCTGGCGAGCCCCGGGGATGCGACCCCCTCCCAGGATAGCAATGTTCATCAAGATTGAGGTGTGGTAGTCCCGTTGGCAGACCACAGGATTGCGACCCTCTTTCAGGATGACAATGCTTTATCCATAATTAGATAGATAAGCCCATGTTGATTCGGCGGAGCCAGTTTACACATCCTGCTTCCTTGCTAATTGGAATTCTCCTAAGTACATACTGGTAACTAATCTCGCAAATTGCTTTTGGGACAAACAATGGGATAATGTAAACATGATGTCAATAAAAGGTTCAGCCAAGACCTGGCTGGACAAGCTCATGCATCCCCATTCCTGTCTCTGCGTCTCTTTGCCATGACAGCCTGTAACTACATGGTGTGGATACACTCAGGGTGGGGGAATATCATAGGCTTATTCCAGATGGGCCTTAGCTCCACCCCCAGTACGTACTAGGGGTTGGCTAAGGATGTAGCGTCCAATCAGGCCTCACCGCTAGTACCTACTGGAGACATCAAAATGGTGGTGCCCTATACACATGGGCGCTGCCATTTTGACGTGACAGACGCTTAGCGTCCACACGTCATGGTACAGATGTCACGCTGCAAGTGCACCATTGGTGCCTTGTGGCGTCACAACTGTGCTGCAAGAAGAACCCACTTTTTGCAGGTTCTTTTTGCTGCACGAGGGAGTTGTGCGGTTTGTCTGCTGCAGCTCCCTCGTGCAGCAAACACGGGCGCTGGCAGAGCGCCCTTTTTGGGTGCTCTGTAAAGCGTCATAGTTAGTTAAATTTATTTTTATGGCTAGAAAGACAATTAAAATGTAAATTTATGAATATAGTGGTAAATAACCATGTTCTGCTCTTCCTGCATGTACATCCTTTTAGAATTAAATTTACACTAAACGAGAAGGGCAACTAAATTGAAAAGTTCTGGATATAGTAGGAAATGGCCCATATTCTGCTCTTCGTTCTGGTATCTCCTTTTAGAATTATATTCACATCCATGTATGCAGCAATATCTGATAAAGAGAGAAGAAAAACCCTGTCATCTAAGGCAGGCTGAAGAAAAGTGGAGTAGGGTCAGCAAAATCCCCAGCTCTTAGTCCTATGGAGAACCTGCACCGCCTGGAGTCTGCACAATGAAAATGCAACTCTAAACAGTGGGCTCTTACATATGACACAGTTATAGCATTATATTTCCCACTTTCAGTACCATGACAACATCCTACAGACATCTGGGGTTTGTAGTTTAGAGTGGGGTATTTAGAAGTCTCTGCTAGAGAGCTGAAGTGCCTCCTCAGAATACAAATCCCAGGATTCCAGGCATATTTCCATGGCAGTTGATGTGGAATCATAGTGCTATAATTATGCAATGTGAAGAACCCAGTGTGTTGTCAATTAAATGTAGTAACAGCATCAAGTAGTTCAATAATTTAGTAGTACTAAAAATCTTGTGAGAGCCAGCATGGTGTAGTGGTTTCAGTATTGGGTTAGGACTCTTGAGACCAGGCTCAAATCCCCACTTAGTCATGAACACCCACTGGGTGATCTCTCAGCCTCAGAAGATGGCAATGGCACACCCCCTCTGAAGAGCCTTGCCAAGAAAACCCTATGATGGGTTTGCCTTGGGGTCACCATAAGTCAAAAACGAAGGCACACAGCAACAAAACAACAAACTAAAAATGTTAAGCTTATTTATTTTCATTAGGATTTGTGAAGAAGTGTTGTTTTAATAAATATATTAGTTATCCATTTCCAATATACTTTTTCCATTTGTTTTCCTTCTTTTTGCCCTTAAGTTAAAACCTATGTCACTTAAAAACCTGTTTAAAGAAAGTAGTAACATTTGATTTATAGGAAGATGAGGCAGGGGTTGCTGAATGTGCATCTTGTCTGAGGCCCAGTGCCAGCTCTCAGCAGCCCTGCTCTGAAGAAACAAACGATGATGTATCATTTTCAGGAAAATGAAGTGTACTACGGTTTATGATTGTGTGTTAAAGCTGGCAGGAGATTTTCAAATGAGCACAGCAAGAAGGGAATAGAATACTAGCAAGAGAAGGGCAGTTTTGCTCAGCAAAGAGGGTTTCGGAGATGGAGAATTTATTCAGAATATCCCAAAGGCATCAAGAATTCAGGGCCCCAGCAGGATACAGGAACAAACCACTACAGCAAGGTGGAAGAAGATATATTTATATGGATGTTTTTAATACCCTTGATAATTGCGTTTGAAACAAAAGGACACAATTCACCATAGAGATTGTACTCCTAGCCAAATTTGACACATTTGTGATTCAGACAAATTTTCTGTATTTGTCACTCAGGCAGACTTTTAAAGCAGAAGATTTATTTATTTATTTATTTTTAAAAAAAGAATGGGCTGGATGTTGTGTTTAATAATATTTTAAACACTTTCATCTTTTTAAACGTTTTTATTTTTATGTAATCTGTTTTAATATTGTAATAATTTAATTGTGTTCTAATGTAACATTTTTCTATATTTTTAAGTGTACTTTTTTTTATCTTGTAAGCCACTCTCTGAGTCCCAGTTTTGGGGAAATGGTGGGATGATGATGATGATGATGATGATGATGATGATGATAATAATAATAATAATAATAATAATATGCCAGATTACTAAGAAAAGAAGAATGATTCATTGCCATTGTAATTTTCACAGCTTGCCCTTCTCATTTTTTACAGAGCATCAAAGATAGTAAAGGATGACATGTAACAATTCTTGCCTTTTCCAGTTCATGGAGAGAACTGGGTCCTGATTTGTTCCTCCACATTATTTCACACCAATTTTCTTTGTGTGTGTGTGTGTGCACGCAGGTGCTCATGCATGGGCGGGGAAGTCCACAGAAAAAGTTGTGCATAATTCATATGATATTTCCATTTTGTGCAGTATGTGTATGTGTGCAGGCTTCTTCGTTTAATCTGATTTACCTCAATGCTATTTTTACTAATGTACACATTTTGGGGAGAATTTCCCCATAATGCATACATGGTTTGTACATGGTTTTTGATTGGAAACTTAGGGCTCAATCCATTTATTAGTCCGAAGTACAGTAGACCATTAGAATCTGTGGTGCTTCATTCAATGGGTCTGCCCTGACTCTTTAACTCTCACACTTCAAACCGGAAAGTGAGAAATATATATCTGATAGAGTAAACTGAGTCTAAAAAGCTTATTCTACAAACTGTTTTCTCTCCATCTCAAAGGTGCAACAAGAGGTTCCCTTTCTATACTAACCCTGATCTGTCTTGGAGTATGTTGCAAATGATTGCTTGTGTTAACTGTGTGAAGATGGTCCTAGCATATGGAAAACATGTCTGCCTGCAGTGTCTGAGACCAGACCATATGTTAGAAGCAAACAGGCATCAAACACTTGCATAAAGTGATTAGTGTTTTTACTATTCTGTATCTTTCTTTTGTTTATCTACTAAAACCTTTTGCTTCCTTCTTTCCTGAAGAGGTCATGTCTCCCTTCTCTCAAGAAGTCAGTTAGTCTCTTTGTTTCCTTTGTCTCAAGATAATACTGTATCTTGTATTTTATTGTTGATTTTATTCTCTGTTGTAATCCTGCCTCGATCTGCAGGGAGATGTGGGAAATACAAATAAAAATTATTGTTGTTGTTGTTGTTGTTGTTGTTGTTGTCAGGAAAGGAGCATCCACAGGGCTCCAAATCTAGCTTACACCAACACATGACAACAAGATTTTAGATGCTCTTCTATACAAGATTCTCCTTTACAATCCTAAAATGGATTTCTGAGATTTCATAAGGATTCTTTTTTCACTTTACAAGACCATCCTGAGTAATTACTTCTGTTTTTACAACAAGCTCATATTAATGTAGATGCTTAATAAAGATATTAAGTACTCCTACACAAGTGCTCTTACATCCTTTTTACAAAGGCTAGCCAGATATGCAGCTTTGAGACAAAGCCGTGATTCCTCTGAACAGGAATCAAAGAGTCATTTCCCAGATATTAGTTGGCCAGATGTTGAAAATTTTTATTTGGATTTTTGCCTTTTTCTAAGAACAATGTTTTCTAGAAATATTAAACATGTCATTTTCTATGCATATAATTTTGAAGAGATTTGAGGCCAAGACATTTACAATGAAAACAAGCCTTCATAGAGTCAGATGGTTAAAATTAAACAAACACCCCAATGAAGTGAATTCAAAAATTTAACATCTCATCTGTCCCATTATGACACTGGGTCAGACAATGCTTGGAATTGTCCATACCGTTGCATTTCCAATTTCTATGTATGGTTGTGAAGGCTGGATGATGAAGAAAGTTAATAGGAAGAAAATCAACAGATTTGAAATGTGGTGCTGGAGAAGAGTTCTATAGATACCCTGGACTGTGAAAAAGACAAATGAATGACTGCTAGTGGTGGTTTCAATCTCAATGGGTCACAGGTTCCACTCCAAGTTTTACTCTGAACATCAAAGGAACTACCTAAGGGGCAGAACCATGTCCTTCAAATGTGTTCAGTAATATGGAAAGATCATTTGAAGTTCAGACTCAAACCAAGACTAGATCCAATGCCCAACCTAATGGCATGGAGGTCATCAGTCACCACTGAGCACTCCTAAATTGTGATGTTTTCTTAGAGTCCTCCATTTACACATATGTTGCCCAGTGTTCCTTTTGGAAGGGTCATTCTGTTCCCCCCCCCTCCCGCTTTCTTTCTTTCTTCATTAAGACATTTTGTTGTCCCCATATTGCTGTGTGTAAAAGTATTTCTGAACATCTACATTAATGATTAGAATATCTCATAAATTTATTTTATTGCTCATTCTTACAGTTTAGAAACACTTTCCATTACTTATTAGCTTGTCCAGGCATTTTTAACCATCTGTTACTCTTTTCAATGCACAATAAAAGTTAAATTTAATTAACCAGCAGGTGTCATGGTTGACTAAATTCAAGCCTTTCACCCTGGGCTAAAAAAATTCATATTCAGTGATCCTTGCTTCTCCAGAAAACCAAAAATTGGTTGCAAAACAACACTGACCTTTACTTTGGAAAACTCCACACCTTCAGTTACCTTCAATTAGATCTAAAACTTTGTGGTAGAAAATCATGTTTATATGCTCTGATAAATTCAGCATGGTGACTTCATAAATTTGTAATCTCGTGAAACAGATGTACAGTAAGTATGTAATAAATTGCTGCCTTTCAGATCAAGCAGTGCTGAAGATTAAACAGCTTTTGAATGGGCATGAGTGCACCTTTGTGAGTCATAAATACTACAAAAGCAAAATGGCTTTTCCATAACCTGCTGCTGATCGGCTTTGTATATTGTCCCTTGTATAATGGAAGGAGCTTGCCCTGCAAAAGGAGTTTTGAAAAATTGCTCCCATTTTAATTAACTGCTTTCTTATTTCTTTTAAAAGAAAATCTTGTATAGGTAAAAAGGCACTGGTCCACAGCCGAACATAAAATCAAAATTATTGCAGTCTGATGGTGCCACAATAACAAACCCACACATGTAGACTAAACAAATCAGAGCAAAGTACAGCCCTAGGGACAAATGCTGCCCAACTATGTTTCTGAAGCCCTGAACCCTCTTGCTTTGGAAAAGCTAAAGGGTAAATTGACTGTCCTGAAAACTCAGGGAATGACAATTCACTTTTAAAATACAGATGAGTCTCAATTTACATCATCCCTCATTGACAACATTTCAAATTTACAACATTTCTCCACAAATAAATCAATAAAAGTCTCACTCACAAATCAGAGTTCTCCCTGCATGTCTGTGCAGTTGTACATGACAGGAGAGGCAAAAAGAGTGTCAGGTGGGTTGGACTTTTGATATAAGAAAAGTTAACAGATTGACTTTTTTTAACTGCCTAGGCTGGGGAGGGGAAAAAACAACTGACTTTGCTGAAATGGAGGAGTTTTCTTTGACAGCTTAATAGGGAATGTGTGAGGAGGAAGAATAAACTGGAATCGTAAAGTTTTGGTGTGGCTGGAGGGAAGACTGGAGTTAAGCAGTGTGTGGAATCATGATGAAAAGAGAGCACATAGAAAATAGTAACAATGACCAAAGGAATAACTCTGGGTGCATCTAAACTGTAGAAATAATGCAGTTTGACCACACTTTAACTGTCATGGCACCATCCTATAGATTCCGGGGATTTGTAGTTTTGTGAGGCATCAGTACTCTTTGGAAGAGAAGGCTAAAGACCTTGTAAAACTACAAATCCCAGGTTACATAGGATAGAGCTACAGCACTTAAAGGGGCATCAAACTGCAATATTTCTATTGTGTAGATGTACCCTCTGTTAAGCATACTACAGTCAAGACACAGAGAAGAAACAGTTCTTACGAGGTGCTCTCTTTCTGCATGCTCATCTTAAGAGAAACTGCTGTGTAAATGGCATGCCAGTTTACCCCCAACCAAGCCCCTTTGGGATCAGCAGTTCCTGCCTATTCTGGTTCCTCTGGAAATCACCATCATACTTCTGTAGCCTGAAAAATTCAAGCTTTCATGTTTTATGCTTTAAACCTCTTTAAAAGTGGTGGTGGGTTGAATAAAATTGCTGTCTTTGTGGCTACTTCAGCTCTGCCAGGATGCATCCCCTTCATCTCCAATGATTCCCTGTGGAAGTAGCTCCCATCATTTCCATCAGTCTAAATTTATGCAGCAAATCTTGGGACTTTATCATAAGGGAGAAAAGCAGGAAAAGCTAGGATTAAAAAGGTATTTTACTGGGAAAGTCCCGAGATTGCGGCAAAGATTTTCAGACGATGTTGCGATTGGAGAGGACTTAGCCTAGGAATAGCCAGGGAATAACCAGCAACAAATCATTCACAGGGAAATCCTGTGAATGATTTGTTGCTGGTTATTCCCTGATTATTCCTGGGATAAATCCTCTCTAATTGTGATGTGTCTTGCTGCGATCTTGAGACTTTGCTGGGAAAATGCCTTTTTAATCTTTTAAACTTTTGGTTTCCCACAGAACTCTCATGGATTAAAAATATAAACAGTACCCCCAAAATGACATCTTTTTATGACAGTTGCTGCTGTCAACATGCCTCCCGCTTAGGCCACGACTGTTGTCCTCAGGCTTCGGTCTTAGTTCCTTTGCTTAGATCTGCCTGTCCCCCAAAACTACTCATTCAAGCTTCACGGCTTGAGTCTTTCTGCTGTCCAGCTTTCTGTAGATTTCAGGATGGGTAATTGCATCCTCCCTCCTAAGCCTCTAATTCTACTATCATTTTGCTTCCCCTTTTGGTTAGTTCTGTGCATTGGTTGGTTGGATGAGTTAGTTGCATGTGTGTGCTTTCTATGGTTCTTCTAATAAAAGTTCATATAGTTTCACATACCTGGGGTCTATATCAATTATTACTAGTATAGCTGGTGCTGGATCCCACAAATTATGTTATCCTCTCTCACATAGCCAAGTTGAGTGTCCCCCAAACTAAGATAGATTGCTATTGTCAGTAGAGGAATGGAGAAGTGACCATCTTACAATTACCATAGGTTCCCTAGGCTATGGGTGAAAATTATTAATGAGGTCAACATAACAAATAGGAAGCATTTTTAAAAAAACTGGAGAATGAAAACAACTTACAAAACTGAAAGGACAATGATTAACTCTGTTGTTCAGTTGTGCAAATGTATTTGTCTCCTCATTCTTCAGAAGGGTCAATTGCTATAGGTTTTTCAGTTTTGTTTTGTTTTAAAAACATTATTATTATCATTAATATTATTTGTTTTTTCCCATTTATAACCCACCTTTCTCCCAATAATGGAACTCAAGGCAGCATATTAAAAACAATACAAATTAATAACTATGCAAAAGTTAAATGAAAATATATAATTAAACAATTATGTTAAAACAATTAAAATATTAAAATGCATTAAAATGATAATAAAAACTATATAAACTATATAAAAACATAAACCACTTTTTAATCTTTTCAGATACTGGAGTTGTGTACAATAAACTTTTAATGACTGTATGAAGAAATGAAACAGCTTCCATGCAGAAATGAAGGACTTGAGAGAAATTTTACTTCTTTGTATTAATGATTCTCATGACCAGTATAATAAGCTTTAACTCAAAGTTTTGCATTCAATTTTTATTCTGCTGGGAAAGAAATCTGTGTGTCAGGAAAATGGTTGACAAGGTTCTTGCTGCCATCATGTGTTCCATTTTACTTGAAATTTATCTTGAAGGACTTGCAAATGAGAATAAGCACATGCCTCCTTTAGGTGGTGCTAGAGCATTGCTGTATTGTAGAATGAGCCAGCCTTTTATTCCTCCTGCTTAATGCTAAAATCATTACTCCACTTCTCTGCACAAAATAATAATACCATTGGGGAAGTGCTATTTGTTTTAAACTACTTTATTCCACCTTGAAGTCAGCATGGCTGCAAATGTTGCTATGTGCCTTCAAGGACATTCTGACTTATGGCTACCCTATCCTAGAGTCTTCTTGACAACATGCGTTCTGAGAAACTTGCCATTGCCTTCTTCTGAGGATGAGAGTGTGACACTTGCCTGAGGTTTTCATGGCTGAATGGAGATTCAAACCCTGGTCTCATGGAGTCCTAAAGTTCATCTACATTGTAGAAATAATGTATTTTGATTCCACTTTAACTGCCATTGCTCCATTCTACAGAATACTGGGATATGTAGTTTTGTGAGGCATCAGCACTTTTTTGGCAGAGAAGGCCAAAGAAGTTGTAAAACTGCAGATCCCAGGATTCCATTTAACAGAGCTACAGAAGTTAAAAGTGGTGTCAAACTACATTATTTCTACAGTGTAGATGCATCCCTAGTCCAACACTCAGGCCACTATGCCACACTAAGAAGCATTAAATTAGCCTGTGCCTGCCTCCTCACAGGGTAGTTAGTTCTAGGCACCTTTGGGAAAGGAGTAGTCCCAGCCCTAACTTGACAAAATAGCAGCAGGTGAGGAATGTGATAATGGAAGTTCACCTTGCTGGCTTCTTTTCTCAGTTGTGCCCTTTCAGCCAATCTACGCTTTTTCAGTGATCTCTGTCTGATTTCAAAGGAGTCTCATCCTTAATGTCAAACAATATTTCCCAGGACAGGACATTTGCTTGGAATATAATGTTAAGGATGTAGCTTAGAGGTCTGTGATTAACCCAGACTGAAGACTAGATTCATAAATCAGGGCAGACCAAACTGTCTGGTGGCCATTTTCCTGCCCTGAGACCTTGAGGCTGCTCAGATAGTTAAAAACACCTTCCAGCAGTCTACTCCTGATTTTGAAAAAAAGGTTTATAAGACATGCAAAACACTGTGGAGGAAGAGGTGCTGTAACTAATTTAAAAGGCTGATCACCATGCCTTGAAGCTTCCAGGAAGCAATTCATTCTTTCCTTGCCAAAAAGGGCAGTCAGAGGATGACAGAAGAATCAGGGGCTTCAAAATAATTTTTTTGAGGGGATATATGTAGCCAAAGGGTGCACTGTCATGGGTAAAGGAAGGTATTATGTAGCTTCTTAGGTAAACAGATGGCTATATTTCATTTGAATAATGGCGAGTGGGGACATCCATTTTGGTTCTGCCAGTAGCATCCCACCAACAGATGGCTATGCATTATCTGTCTGTAGGGGAAAAGGCCCCAGGCACAGTGCTTCTCTCATGTAATAAGATCTGCAACTGAGTCATTCGATTATGCCAGAATTATAATTGCATAGAAGCTGACATGCATGAAGACTTCTTATTAGACAACAAGCTGAACGTAAGTCAACAGTTTTGTGCAATAGCTAAAAAAAAGCCAATATGATTCCAGGCTGCACCAATAGGAATATTGTGGCTAGATTAAAGGAAGTAATGGTATCACTTCATTCTGCTTTGGTCAGACCTCATCTGGAATACTGTCCAGTTCTGGATGCCACAGTTCAAGATGGAGCGTGTCTAGAGGAGGGTGACCAAAATGGTGAAAGGTCTGGAAACCATGATATTCTATGAAGAGCGGCTTAGGGAAATTGTATGTTTAGCCTGGGGAAGAGAAGGTTAAAAGGTGATATGATAGCTATGTTTAAATATTTGCAGGGATGTCATATTGAGGATGGACCTGTTCCAGGGACAAAGACATGGAGCAATGGATTCAAACTACCTAAACATTAGGAAGCACTTTCTGGTGGTAAGAGCTGTATGACAGTGGAATGCACTGCTTCAGAGTGTAGTGGAGTCTCCTTCTAAACTGTTTCTAAACAGAGGCTGGATGGGCATGTGTTGGGAGTGCTTTGATAGTGTATCCCTGCATGGCAGTAGGTTGAACTGGATGGTTCTTGGGGCCTCTTCCAACTCTTTGATTCTCCCTTGTTGAAGACCATACACCTCCATGAACATCAGTAGGTAGGGGTGGGTAATATGCCCAATACACAGCTCTGAAAAATCCTCTCTTTTTTTGGCATACAGCTTCCCAGCCAGTCTAGCAGCCTATGCCTTGTAATCAAATAATTTTCCATGTTCTCACCAATGGTGTGTTGGGAGGTGGGGGTGACTAAAACTGTATACTCGGTTTCTGTTATTTGTTTGGTTGACAAGGGACACTTGGAGGTTGCCACTTTTTATCTTGGGAAGTTTCCTCTGCACCAATTAAACATTTCTGCTCATCTGCACTATCTTACATCTAGTTATACTGTCCCTTAATCTGTATGGGGCACATAAGCACTGTGAATTCATATTGTTTCAGATTTCCTGACCTTATTATTAATTTTACATAATACCTTGCTCCTGAGAACTGACAGGGAGTGTATGTATTTATTTTCAGCACTTGTAGGCCACCTTACACCATATAAGCCACCATGATGTAGTTTGAGTACTAGACTAGGGTTTGAGGGAACCAGAGTTTGAAGCTGCACACAGCTACAGTATGGAAAAACTCACTGGGTTATCTTGGACAAGACCCTTTGTTCAACCTAAGAGGATAGTAATGGAAAACCTCTTCTGAATAAATCTTGCTAAGAAAGTCCTATGATAAGATCACTGTAAGTCAGAGTTGACTTGACTATCCATAGCAACTACAACTCATATTGTAAGGTTTCTGGGTGGCTTATTACAAAGTCAATTAAAATAATCAAATTTTGCAACAACAAAAGTAATCTAGATATTCAAAAAACATAAAACATGATTTTAAAAGTGGATGTAACAATAATAGAATCATAGAATCGTAGAACCATAGAGTTGGAAGAGACCACAAGGGCCATCCAGTCCAACCCCCTGCCATGCAGGAAATCCCAATCAAAACATCCCCGACAGATGGCCATCCAGCCTCTGCTTGAAGACCTCCAAGGAAGGAGACTCCACTACACTCCGAGGGAGTTTGTTCCACTGTCGAACAGCCCTTACTGTCAGGAAGTTCCTCCTAATGTTGAGGTGGAATCTCTTTTCCTGTAGCTTGCATCCATTGCTTCGGGTCCTAGTCTCTGGAGCAGCAGAAAACAAGCTTGCTCCCTCCTCAATATGACATCCCTTCAAATATTTTAACAGGGCTATCATATCACCTCTTAACCTTCTCTTCCCCAGGCTAAACATCCCCAGCTCCCTGAGTCATTCCTCATAAGGCAAGGTTTCGAGACCTTTCACCATTTTAGTCGCCCTCCTCTGTAAACCCATTAGGCCCCAAAGGCTTTTCTGGAATGCCAGGCTTTTATTTGGCACTGAACTGAGACCAACATCAGTGCTAATCAAGCCTGCATTCCCTAAGTGGATGATGTGGCTAAGAAGACCTTCCCTTAGATACCATTCCAAGGTATAGCTCAGAAAACTTGCAAAAGTGGTGCAATCATGATATACTGTAATGGTATACCCATGAAATCAATGTATATGCCCATGGCAATGGCAGTCGTACAAAGCAACCTGCAGTAAGTCCATGTCAAATTATGGAAATGCAGCCTTTATGCCAAACTACATTTTGCATTAAATGTGTGTGTGTGTGTGTGTGTGTTCGCACGTGCGCCTGCACACATGAATAAAACAAAACAAAATGAGGTGGGGAAGCCAGTGGATCTGTGTTGTGAAGCTGACAAATTTACTCAGCTTCGTGGGGACTCCTGATGCAGCGATCCTGGGTTGTATGGGAGCCATCTAGCTGCTGCGTGCTATTCCTAACAGATGTTTGACACCAGGAGAGGTCACATCCTGCTCAGAGCAGCTGTAGGAGCTGCAGTCCTAAAGCCAAGAGTGGATTTTCAGCTCCCATGGCAACAGATCCTCCAGCTGCCCTAGTCTGAGATAGCTGATCTAGATTCTTTCTTTGAAATTCATTTTTTAAAAAAAATACAAATAACACTTCAACAAACACAAACACAAATACTACTACTACTACACACACATGTTGTTGTGCGCCTTCAAGTCATTTCTGACTTATAGTGATCTTAAGGTGAACCTATCAGGGGGTTTTCCTGGCAAGTTTCTTCAGAGAGGGTTTGCCATTGCAGTCCTCTGAGGCTGAGAGCATGTGACTTGCCTAAGGTCACCCAGTGAGTTTCATGGCTGAATCAACCTGTGGAATCAAACCCTGGTCTCCAGAGTTGTAGTACAGCACTCAAACCACTATGCCATGCTGTCTGGCTCTCTCTCGCCCCCACTGTGTGTGTGTGTGTGTGTGTGTGTGTGACTAAAAACTACAATACAAAAACTGCAAACAAATAAAAAGAAGCAACAACAATCCTAACATAACACAAAAAATAACAAACACTCTGACTTGCTCTGCTTATATCAAAAAACCCTTGTGTGTTATGAATTAAAGGAAGTCCCTGGCCTGGATTTGGACCACAGTGCTGGCAATGCAGGGGAAAGCCCCACAGTGGCAGGATCCTGCTAAAATCCTGGCCAGATACTGTTATTTTTCCTGAGAGGAAAACTGCTTGTAGTGCTAAAAGTCTTATCATGACATCAAGCCCTCTATCATCTGTGCAGCAGAAAGAGCTCCCCTACCCATTACTATTAAAAGAAGCTACACACACACTGCAAAGTTACCTTTAATGTAATGCGGGGTTTGGGGCCCTTACAGTAGCCACTGCAATACTACCACTTTTCTGTAGTATACAGCACTGCTGTAGAAAAAAAAAAGCAGGCAATGTGTAACTATGGATAAAAGGTAACATTTGCTTCTTCTGGGCTTGGTGTGAACTTTCTGGGTTCTTTAGCTACATTTATTATTGATTCTTTAAGATATACAGAAGAGGTGACATTATCAAATTTAGTTATGAAGTTGGTCAGTTTGGAAACTAGGTTGAGTTACTGTTATTTACTTACAGAGTATTACTTTTAGTGAGCAATTAATTATTGACATATTTCTGGGT
Organism: Sceloporus undulatus; assembly: GCF_019175285.1. NCBI lineage: Eukaryota > Metazoa > Chordata > Lepidosauria > Squamata > Phrynosomatidae > Sceloporus > Sceloporus undulatus. The sequence continues at coordinate 74,370,734 of NC_056524.1, forward strand.
TCTTTAGCTGGGTTCTTTAGCTACATTTATTATTGATTCTTTAAGATATACAGAAGAGGTGACATTATCAAATTTAGTTATGAAGTTGGTCAGTTTGGAAACTAGGTTGAGTTACTGTTATTTACTTACAGAGTATTACTTTTAGTGAGCAATTAATTATTGACAT
>NC_056524.1:74370909-74519740 GCF_019175285.1 Sceloporus undulatus
TTTAGAAGACAGAAGTAATTACTATTATAATGAGCTTGGAGCATTTGAAATCACCAGACAATATTCCAAATGCCATGCTCTCCATCTTGATCTGTAACTGAAATAATCCTAAAGGGATTTTTTTTTTTTTTGCAAAAAATATATGTCATCGGAAAGAGGGAAGGAGACGTGAAACTCTATACACATGTTTTATATGCTTAAGGGAGACTTATCATAATCATAATTATTTGCTGGTTAATCAACCAAAATGAATAATGAATACAAGCTCCAGGAAAAGAGATTCCACTGACCTTATCACACGTGTGTGTGTGTGTGTGTGTGTGGGTGGGTGGGTGGGTTTGCAGCTCAGATCCGCAGTCACTCCTGTTTTAGCAATGCAAAGTGTGATGTTTTTTCACACCAGATCCAGAGTCACTCCTGTCTAGCAATGCGAATTACGGTTAAAACGTGATGTTTTACCACACCTGGTTGCCTTTCTGTTGCCCTTCCGAATTGAGGGGGAAGCGAAGTCAGTTCTATTCCAAGCAAGTCACTTGATGCGGATCCAAGCAAAGCAGAGTGGGTGCACATTGTATTACCACACCGGAGGGTTCAACAATTCGAATCAACACCCTTGCACAGTGGGGCTCTGAATGCTGTCCTCCTTCCCTGCCCCCTCCTTAGCTGTCATCCTTCATCGGGGTGAAGAAGCAGTGAGGGGATGATGGGATAGGTCGCTGGGGGTTGTTGGGGCCAGTATTGGGATGCAGGAGAAGGCAGGGGATGATGGGATAGCTCACTGGGGTTCGCTGGGGCCAGGATCGGGATGCAGGAGAAGGCAGAGGATGATAGGATTGCTCACTCAGGGTTCGCTGGGGCCAGGATTGGAATGCAGGAGAAGGCAGGGGATGATGGGATAGGTCACTGGGGGTTGCTGGGGCCAGGATCGGGATGCAGGAGAAAGCAGGGTATGATGGGATAGCTTGCTGGGGGTCCCTGGGGCCAGGATCGAGATGCAGGAGAAGGCAGGGGGTGATGGGAATGATGGGATGGATTGTAGGGTGGCAGAGGGGGCAACATGACATGAAGGAAGGGGATGATGGAGCAGGATGCCAATGGGGGTGACATTGGAGTGGTTTTCCACACCAGACCAATTCGCAGTGCAATCGAAGTGAGCCTGGAAGCGAATTCTGTAAAGTCACTTTTTTTCTGGTTTTACCAAAATGAGGAGTCACTTTGGAATCACTGCGGAAGCACCTCACAAGGAGCTCCCATAGAAAGGAATGGCGTGTGATAACACATTCACATTCTGATGTGAATGCGCATCATTGGAAGTGCAGTCACGTCGGAACTGAGCCAGAAAATCTCCAAAAAGCTCCGTGTGATATACTCCCACCTCAACATTAGGAGGAACTTCCTGACAGTAAGGGCTGTCTGACAGTGGAACACACTCCCTTGGAGTGTAGTGGAGTCTCCTTCCTTGGAGGTCTTTAGACAGAGATTGGATGGCCATCTGTCAGGGATGCTTTGATTTAGATTTCCTGCATGGCAGGGGGTTTGACTGGATGGCCCTTGCAGTCTCTTCCAACTCTATGATTCTATGATTCTAACAGTAATAGTGCAGCTTCTCTACATCCTGAGTAAGGTCAACTCACATCAAAGGAATAGAGAAGGATTTTCACAATAAGAATATTTGGGGAACTGTTCCATAGTTAGGATGAGGATGTCTTACCCTACTGTCATCCCAGCTGGAAAGCATCTTCTAAAAATAAGGGAGAGATGATATTGAAAGAGTGGGGAAGATCAGATAGAGAGCCAGTGTGTCATAGTGGTTTGAGTGTTGGACTACAACTCTGGAGACCAGGGTTTGATTCCCAGCTCAGCTATGAAGCTCACTGGGTTTCTCATTGCCAGCTCTTATTGTCGGGAAGTTCTTCCTAATGTTTAGGTGGAATCTCTTTTCTTGTAGTTTGAACTCATTGCTCTGGGTCCTATTCTCTGAAAACAAACTTGCTCCATCCTCAATAAGAAAGCCCTTCAAATACTTAAACAGGGCTATCATATGACCTCTTAACCTGCTCTTCTCCAAGCTAAACAGACATAGTTCCCTAAGCTACTCATCACAGGGCATGGTTTCCAGGCCTTTTACCATTTTGTTTGCCCTCCTTTGGACATGCTCCAGCTTGTCTACATCCTTCTTCTATTGTGGTACCCTGTGTACATGGACTTGGATTGATAGTTCCATTTGGAGCAAAGCAGGAGGACAGTGCCAGTTTCACAACTCACAAACCTCTTACTGCACATGCCCTGGCAGAAGTGACACAGAGCGGGGTGGGGAATCCTCCTCAACAGCAGCGTTGGGCCTGGAAAACTTCCCATATATCACATGTGTGGTAGTTAAATCCACATATGTTATGAGCCCTAGTGCAATAATGTCAAGTGCTGCAGCAACTGGGCATGTTTTGCTGCCTTCCTCAAAAACAAAATTAAAAAAAATCAGATTTTTTGTCTCTAACTCTGAGTTAACATTTTATTTGGTAAGCCAGGTTTCTGGACCTATTTACCCAAACTGTCATCGAAGCAGTCTCATAAAGTTGTTAAGATTGTCTGTACAGCAATTTTGACACTTTGTAAAGATATAGGGGCATAGGTTTGCATGAAATACAGTTTTATTTTCTCCTCATAATCATGGGTGTCTAGCCTGGCTAGCCAGCTTCTGGAATACTATATACACCACAACAATCTTGCTAAGCACAATCCTATTCATCTTAATAGGAGTAGTAACTCCCCTTTATGCCAGACTGCAGACATGGGTGGGCCTGAGAAAAGAGCAAATGCATCTTTGAAATGTAATGTGAAAAGCAATTCTCTGAATGGATGCTGTGGATTAGATAGTTGCTAAGCACCAAAGCCAGCCTGATAATAGGGTGAAGTCCATGGCTTGTTAATACCCTACATTAAAGCAGATCTAGAAAGACTTGGGCAACAAAAAACACACGTTTCAGCATTTTTATTTGGTGCAGGTCGAAGGTGTGGTGGTGTTTGCTAAATGAAAAGAAATGCATTATCCCTTCAAATCACTGATGCATGATATGGTTGGTGCATTTATTGGTGGCACTGTTGTACAGTTGGCCCTCTGTATCCACAGATTCAACCATCCATGGCTTGAAAATATTTTTTAAAATACACATATTCCAAAAAGTAAACCTTGATTTTACCATCTTATATAAGGAGCAGCATTTTACATTACCATTGTATTTAGTGGGACTTGAACATCTACAGATTTTGGTATCCATGGAGGTGGTTATGTCCTGGAACAAGCCCCAGCAGATACCAAGGATTCACTGTATGTCCATGGTTGTAACCAACTCAATACCTGGCCAAGGCTCACATAAATTTGCTAGCTCCAGGGCCAACCCAAGACACTTTGCTGCCTAAGGCAAAGCACAAAATTCTGTCCCCTCCCCTCCATTCCACATACAGAAGTAAATTGGTCTGAAAGTCCATTTTTATGGAGCAAGGTCCTCTACCACACCCATGGCTAGTAGTTAATAAAGCCAATCACATACAATCATTCTACTGTTTGAGTAATGCCTACATTAAGGGTGTCAGAACAAAACCAAATCTTGTTGCACTTATTATATTACAACAGCTATACATCAAAAGTATGAGGGTTGAGCTTGTGGTATTTATTGGATGAATTATTATTATTATTATTATTATTTTGAAATAGTGAGACTATTTAAATAGGCTTGAGGAAGGATCTCTGCTTTGAGATAAATTGAAACAGTATAACCCTGTTTGTCTTAAAATCTCTATGGAGTTTATTACACATTGGTAGAATCCCATGCAGAAACAGGATTTTAAAATCCAGGTGTTGTTTGTCAGATGCGTTGGCGTGAAAGAGAAGTTACATGCACATAATCCTAAGTGAAAACTCCTTTGTACTTTTGGAATTTAGAGAAAGTAAAAAGGAGTTATTTTAATGACTTTGTGTTCAGGTTATTTTTGCATTGTTTCTCTTTCATGCGAATGTCATCTAAAAAACATCCTGCAAATGTGGGTTTTTTCAACTTTCTGTTCAGGTTAACTCCAAAAGTTGTCTGAAAAACAACCTGTAAATGTGGGTTGTTTTCAGTTTAAATTTAGTTTCTGCACAGGATTCATCCGTGTGATAAACTCCTAAATTACTTTGGTCATCCAGATGTTCCCCCACTTATTCCCCTGAAAGACACATGCTAAAGAAGATGATGGGAAATGCCAACTAGGATCCACAAGAAGGTTTTGGTGTTGCCATTGATTTAACCCCTAATAAAGCAACGGGAAAGATTACCTGGATCTTCAAGACTGCATTTCATCTAATATGCTATTTATTAACTCTATATGCCATTATATAAGCATTCAGAGGGGCTGCAGCATCTGTCCTGGGGTTATATCCAACTGCACCCTTCTGCAAATGGAATGAATAGCACTGAATGGTTGAAGTTTTCCTTTCCCCTCCAGCCCTCCAAATCTGTTCTGAAGTATTGGAGGACTTTCCAGAGCATGTATTGGGGGGGGGGGAGTAGGTTGGAGAAGAAGAGGGGAAAACCCTACTAAACAAACAGCAGTTTGTTTGGTTAACATTAGAAAGTCCTTAAACCAGGTTTCTAGAGGCTGTAATCAAGTGGATGAGGCCTAAATTGAGTCCAGATAATATGGAGGTGATTTCACAGATCCTGCGGGATTCATGGACTTATGGAAGGTGAATAAGTGGTGCCTTTATCAGATCATGTACTGAGAAACATGTTGACACTGTGGGTAGGAGTACCTTTTATCAGTTATGTCTATTGTATCCTCCAGATATAGATTGCATTCACCTTCTTACTCATCATAAAGAACTCATCACATGGGGCCCATTCACATTACAAAAAAAATCGGTTTTGAAACCGATTCAATCACGTGAAGTTCCTACTCACCCCGAATCTCACACAAGCGAATCCGGGGCTTGCACACCCGTTCCGTGTTAAATGGCCCCTAGCGCGGGTCTTTTGAAATCGGCGCAAATACCGTTTCTTTTTAAAAACCCCGGGTCCTGGGAATGAGAACTTTGGCCTCGATCACGATCGAGGCAAATTGAGGGAGGGATTTAGGCCAGAGGGTGGGCAAAGGGCAAGGCATTTCCTCCCCTCATTGGAGGGGAGGGGGAGGAGGAAAGAGCCCTGGGCAGAAGGGAGCAAGGGAAGGCATTCTTTAGGAGCCTCTTTTCCCTGCATCCCCTGCCCAAAGCCCTCTGTCGCTGGGCATTCTTTCCCTTGCAGGAGGAAAAAATCAGGTCATGAATGGAGCTCATGTCAGGCAACCCCCCCCCCCCTTTTCAAATTCAAACAATTTTTTTTTGAGGCACATGGCGCATGGTTTATATTCCAGAATGTATGTTTCATTTTTAACCATTTTTTTAGCGCACATGCGCATGGTTTATATTCCAGAGGCAGATGGAGCCAGGCTTGCACTTGCTTTCTGCAGAGGGAGAAGCTACAAATGTTGCAAACAATCAATGTTACATTTTTACCAATTTTTTTTGAGCAAATATGTGAATGATTTGTCTTCTTGAGCAGATACAGCAAGGGAAGCAAAGGGAAAGCTAATGTTGCTTTTAAAAGCATTAAAAAAAAAGCATGCCAATCCCATCCTCTGCCTGGGACAGGGGCAGATCTGACCCAAAAGCCCACAGGTTTATTAAAAAAGAGAGAGAGAGAGAGAGGCATCTCTCTCCCTGCTTCAGCCGCTGAAACCCCTGTGCCTGGCTCTTTAAAAAGGGAGGACACTTCCCCCGATGCCCTGCAAATGTCACCATGATGATAGCTTGATTGGCAGCGGCCAATCTACAGAATGCATTCGATTTCTGTCAAAATGCATTCGATTTCAATTTGTAGTGGGCACTTGCTAACGGAGCGATTCGGGGGAGGGGCATCCGGATCATCCCAGTTCCCTCCATGTCTTTTACCCCAGTATGAATGGGGCCATGGACTTCTAGGTTTGATTCTTTAAGGCTTTGTATGTGGAAGTTCCTTTAAAGATTTCAGGTAGTAAAAAGGGTTGCTGGTCATGAATTTTAAGATCAGGCACGCAGCCATTTCCATTTTTGGTATAGTTTAGTCTGGAAGGTGTAGTTTGAGCAAATGCATTTTAAAATCCTCAAAAGTGGAGTATTCTCATACATCCCTAGCTTTTGAGCAATAAATTTCTTCAGGAGCAGACGTATTGTCTAATTGTCTACCCTTGTAGTGAAATAAGCTACGTTCCTTATTCTCTTCTTCTCAAGAGAGCCTTACATTGGAAAAGTGGAAAGCAGGGTTTTTACTTAGAGATGTGAGCTCTTCAGCTTGATTTGGTTTGAATTCAATACTTGCAAGTTTTCATGGCAAGCATTGGTAAAAGGCTCCTCTTTTTTCTGAGCATTTTCTCTCATCACCTAATGTTGGAGCATGAACAGTCAAGGTATGCTAGTAGTCAAGCACATGTGCCTTATGGTACTGTCATATTAAAAATCGCAGTTGCTCCTAAATATGGATGAAAGAACCTCTTAGAAGTTCAAATGTTACTGCTGCTGTACACCTTCAAGCTGTTTCTAACTTATGGTGATTCTAAGGGGGAACCTTTCAGGGGTTTCTTGACAAGATTGGTTCAGAAGGGCTTTGCCTTTTCAATAGCCAAGCAGGGATTTGAACCCTGATCTCCAGCACTGGAGTCCAATGTTCAAACCACTAAAGCACTCTGGCTCTTCTAGTTCAGCACATGCACCCATATTCTTCTTATTGTTGTGTGCTTTGATTTACAGTGACTCTAAGGCAAGCCTATTATAGGGTTTTCTTGGCAAGATTTATTTGGAGGGGTTCTGCCAGTGCCTCCCTCTGAGGCTGAGAGAGTATGACTTGCTCAAGATCATGTGGGTTTCCATGACTGAGATTGGCACCCTGCTCTCCACAGTTGCAGCCCAACGCTCCAGTCCCTACACTACACTGAAGGAGGGAGGGAAGGCTTTAGATAGAGGACAGTCCTTGGGGCTGATGGGGCATGTAGTCCGAGTATATCTGGAGAGGGACAACACATAAAGGAAGAAGGGAAAGCTTTGGATAGGCGAGAGTTATTGGAACTGATGGGGCTTGTAGTCCAAATCTGTCCAGAGGAGCCAAGACACAAAGGAAGAAGGGGAAGCATTGGATATGGGCCAGTCATTGGGGCTGATGGGGCTTGTAGTCTGAGTTCACCAGGAGAGGCCAAGACACGAAGGAAAGAGGGGAAGCTTTGGATCTGGGACAGTCATTGGGGCGGATGGAGCTTGCAGTGGGAGCCCCTCAGGAGAGGTTCATGCCAGGGGGAGCAAAGGGGGACCAGGCCCCGCCAAAGGGAGGACATTCCTGGAAGATGCAGGGCAGCTGCAAAGGAAGGGCTCCCAAGAGAAATACTAGAAATGCAGGCTGCTGCTTAGGGGTGCTCCGGATGGAGGAGGGGGCACTTGGGGCTTCCTCCTGGACAGGAGGTTGGCATGAGGGGCAGGTCCGGGAAAAGGAGGACGCCAGGCCTCTCTGGCCAGAGACTGGGGCTGCATGCTGGTGGGGTCCTTGCTCCAGCGTGGCTGCAGCTTGGAGAGCCAGCCCCTGCCCCTCCCGACCTGAGAGAGGCGGGGAGGGAGAGGACTAGGGCGCCTCCTGCTGCCTGGCCCCAGCCTCCTCTCGGCCAGAAGCAGCAGCAGCAGCAGCAGCAGCATCCGAAGGAGCAGCATCCCCAGCAGCAGCAACAGGCGGAGCCGATCGCAGCAGCAGGAGAGAGGAGCCAGGCAGCAGCAGCAGCAGCCATGAGCAGCCGGTGCGACGTGGTGGTGGTCGGGGGAGGCATCTCGGGTAAGGGCTGCTGCCCCCTCCTCCTCCTCTGGGCTTCTTCCTTCCAGGCAGGTCCAAGGCGAGGGGGAGGCCTCCCCCGCTTTTCATCTTGGCTGGTGGGAAATTCGTATCCAGAGAGCGCAGGGGGAGACTGCTTGGCTCCCTGAGGCCGCCCCTCGATCCCTGCTGCCTGGGGGAGGCAGGTGCCTTGGCCTCCAGGGAGCCCCCAGAAGCACCTTAGGAAGCTGGAAATGCTCTGGCCCAGCTGCTGGGTAATTATGATACCCCCTTATAACTAGTAATCAATAATTATTCTACCCCTCACCAATCACTAATAATCAATAACTATTATACCCCCTTATCAATAACTAATAATAACTAATTATCAATAATTATTACATCCCCTCACCAATAACTAATAACAACTAATAATCAATAATTATAATACTACCTTCATCACTAACTAATAATAACTAATGATCAATCATTATTATACCCCCTAACAAGTAACTTGATAGAATTCAGTGACCTAGCTGTGTTAGTCTGGAAAATCAATATGCCAAGGGATTTTGCAGCATCTTTGAGACCAACTGAAAGAGAACAGTTGGGAGCCTGAGCTTTCGTAGACTTGAGCCTACTTCCTCAGATGCATGCAAAGCAAGTCTAGGAAAGCTCAGCTCCCAACCTTTCTCTTTCAGCCCATCTCAAAGGTGCTGCAAGATCCCTTTCCCTACTGGTTTATAAGAGATGCAGCTATAACCTTAGAATGACCAGCCCCCTGACTTTTAGGTTCAAGCCGTTTCTGAACCTCTCATGGGGTTTTCTTGGCAAGACGCATTCAGAAGGGGCTTTGCCATTGCCTTCCTCCGAGGCTGAGAGAGTGTGGCATGGCTAAAGTCACCCAGTGGATTTCCATGGCTGAGCTGGGATTCGAACCCTGGTCTCTCATAGCCCAGCACTCAAACCACTACAGCATGCGGGCTCTCCCTTACTCCTGCCAACCCAATTGCCAACCCAGGTCTGTTTGAATCATGTGTATATCCTTTGTGATGTGTGTATTATATATCCTGAAAGTGGCACTTGCTGTGAGCTAGACTGCTGTCCATTTTGACCCTGGATCTGCATCCTGAATACACAAAGCAGGAGCTGGGAATGCTATATTTTGGCCTGAAATTATGATAGATGAGAAGTTTTTTAAAAAAATTATTGCAGGCCCTTCATGTCCATTAATGTATATGCTCCAGAGGCAGGGTGACCAGACATCCTAGACATGTCCTACATTTCAGCCTTCCGTCCAGGAGGAATTAGAAAAGGTCCTCCATTTTGAGCATGCCTAAGAAGCATGAACTTATATTAGTGTTAGTAGCTTTTAGCTTTTGGGATGTCAAGATTTTGGAAGGTCCATTATTCTTGAATGTCCTTTTCCTCCTTGAGGTTATGCTATCTGGTCACTTTCTCCAGAAGAGTCAATGGATCTGCCACAGTGGACTCTGTCTGGTTTATGATACTACTTAAATTGTCATCATTTTTTTCGCAACCAGGAGTGGCTATAATAACATCATCAAATATCCATTGATGGAGAGGGGGTGAAAGAGGAAGTAGAGCAGAGAGACAGCATGGTGTAGTGGTTGGAACAATGGACTATAACTCTGGAGATCAGGGTTCAAGCATAAAAACCCACTGGGTGACCTTAGGCAAGCCATACTCTCTCAGCCTCAGAGGATGGCAGTGGCAAATCCCCTCAGAAGAAACTTGCCAAGAAAATCCTACGATAGGTTCATCTTAGGGTCATCATAAGAACTGGAGGCACAAAACAAGAGAGAGCAGTGGGAAATGCCATGTATGTTACTTCCCTAATTCTTTCTTTTCCTTCTGAAGAGAAGTGTGTGTGTTTTTTAAGATAATCTTACGAAAGAGAAGCTAGGGTGGATAACTGGCCAAAGAGAGAGGGAACATAAGGGTGAAATGACGTCCACAAAACCTCTCCCAGCAAAAAAAAATGGATTGAATTGTGGTGCTGCTTCTGTTTGCAGAAGAATTTTCCAACAGATGAGTTCCTTCCTCAAAACTGTATGTAGGCATGGTTGATTCTGCAACCTGAAGCAAAAATGAAGTCTGCTTGGCGGAACTTTTATCTTTGAGTCATAACTATATAAGAAGAGCCGGTCTGAATCAGACCAAAGGCCTGTCTCAGCCAGCATTTTTTTCCAGCAGTGGTCAAGTGGAGCTCTATGGGAAGAAGCCCTCAAACAAGATAGGATCCTCACAGCATTCCTCCTCCTGTCCCTAGCAACAGATACACAGAGGTACATTGCCTCTCATGCTGCAGGAAATGTCTAGCTTTCATCATGTCTAGGAGCCCTGGTAGTTTTATCATTTATGTCTCTAATCTCATTTTTAAAGCTGTTGAAACCACTACATTTAGCAAAAACTTGTAGTTTAGCTGTGTACTGTGTGCTCAAGTATGTCCTTGTATCTGTTCCCAATATTGCACCTTTCAGATGATCCCAGGCTTTGCTGTTATAAGCGAGTGAGAAGAAACTCTGCCTATCCATTTTATCATACCATGCACACATTTTACACAGCTCCCAGTTCAGAGACATAGCTGTGTTGGTCTGAAAATATCAGTGTACAAATGGACCTTGAAGCACTTTTGAGACTCACTTTTTTAACTGAGTAAAAGAAATTGTAATATCCTGAGATGCATGAAGTGAACTGGTATCCAGGAAGGACCTTTATGATCAGACTGAATGTTTAGTTTCTTCATAGCTTCCAAGTTCTAGTCTTATTCTGATTTCTTGACTCCAGTCTCCATTCTGATTAATGACTGAGCCAAGGTATGGAAAACCTCAAACTGTTTCAATGTCTTCATCATCTGCTTTAAAGTGATGTAAATCTTCTGTTGTCATTATTTTTGTTTTCTTAATGTTCAATTGTAAATCTGCCTTTGCATTTTCTTCCTTTATTTTATTCAGTAATCATTTCAAGTCTTTGCTATTAGTGGTATGGTATCATCCACATATCTTAAATTGTTGATGCTCCTTCTTCCAGTTTCCATGCCTCCTTTCTCCAAGTCTAATCCTGCTTTACACATGTTACTGTATGTGTAAAGGGAGCCCTGGTGGCGCAGTGCTTAAATGCCAGTACTGCAGCCACAATGTTGTGAGTTTGAACCCGCAGGACTCCAGGTTGACTCAGCCCTCCAGCCTTTCGTAGGCTGATAAAATGGGTACCCAGCTTGTTGGGGGCAATTGGCTAACACATTGTAAACCACTTAGAGAGTGTTTAGTTCACTATGAAGTGATATAGAAATGTAAAGTGCTATTGCTGTGTGTTCAGCATACAAGTTAAACAGACAGGGTGATAAAATACAGCCTTGCCTGACTCCCTTGCCACTTGGAAACCTTTCTGTTTCTCCTTAGTCTGTCCTGACAGTAGCTTCTTGTACTAGGTACCCCAATATTTCAATTAAGAGAGTATAAGGGAGAGTTTTCTTTTTTTTAAACGAAACAAATTTAAAGTTATTTTTTTAAAGAATGGGATAGGGGAATGTTGGATTTGTGGCACTAACTAGATCCCCTGCCATTTGTTCTGCAAGTTACAGAGTTGTGTAGCAAACTCTGGAGTCTGTGTCTTTAGCAACAGCCATCTTTGCTTCATGTGAAATGTACACATTAGAAACAAAGAGCTTTCACTTCTCTGATTTATTAACACACCAGTGTATTTTGAGATCACAGCCCTTTTCTCTCTTCTGTTCTTTTAAGAGGAAGAAGGTAGAATAAGGAAACTGGAAATTACTGGTTAGGATTCCTTCCACTGTGTAATAGTAAAGATGGCAGTTGAAATTCTGCTGAGTCTTTAAAGATAACGTGAACAATGTTGCATTCCTATCTGCTTAAAGATTACTTAGTCTGAAATACAAAGTATCATGTAATGTGCCAACTTTTCTAGCTTTTCACTTACTCAGTACAGCAAACAAAACCTTGCAACAGTATTCAAAATTGCCTTGACTACAGTACTCTCAAGCATACAGTAATATAACAATACTACAGTCAGCCCTCCATAGCCACAGATTTTTTATTCATGGATTTAAGCATCCATGGTTTGGAAATATTTAAAAATTATATATATATATATATATATATATATATATATATATTCCAAATAGCAAACCTTGATATTTTGGCATTTTATATAAGTGGTACCATTTTACTATGTCACTGTATTTAATGGGACTTGAGGATCCATGGACTTTGATATCTGCGGAGAATAGGGTGGGATGTCCTGGAACCAAACCCCAGTACAGGGACATAGCCAAGGAGGGGGGTTCTTGGGGTCCGGCCCCCCCTTCCATTAGAAAAATGAATGGTATGTGCTGCTCCGCCGCCACACCCAAGCCCCATTATAATGGTGGCACCTAGTCTGGACTTCCCCCCTTCCTAAAATCCTAGCTACGTCCCTGCCCAGTAGATACTAAGGGCCCACTGTACTAGGAAATGTACCTAATGTTGACTGGGTTCATTATTTTGGTTAAGATTTCAATGAAACAAATGTTTGAGTGGCACCACATACAATCAAATTAAATTTGCATCAAGTTCCATGTAAAATGGACCCAAACCAGCAATTTTCTGTGGGGAGGGGAGCTGAACTTTGCCAGTCAAGCACAAACTTGCATGAAAATATTCAGGCTATATTTAAATAAAGTAAATAGTAAGGGGGAGTTAATAAATATACATTCTAGAGCAATATACATATGCAGAAATCTGACATTTTGGGGGGACAGTACCCAAAGCAGTTGACAGATTGGATCCAAATCTTACCGTGTGTCTTTGTTTTTGTTCTGTTAGGTAACAAACCAAGTCTGGTTACTCAGGTATCAAACATATGGCTTTCTATAGCACAACTAACAGACAAACACTTCCAATTATAATATAAATTAATCAGCTGGTAGACTTGTGTGATTATAAGACACCCTGGCCACATTTTAAAACATTTAGTTTATTAATTATTTGACAAATCTTTTATAATAGCCACTTAAAATATCAAGGCTCATATTATTTCAGAGCTGTAGGTAATTACTATGGACCATTTTCCTTCCACTGATCAATGTTTGCTTAGTCTTTCCTTAGCAATATTGCTATGGAGGAGGGGAAGTTGTAAATATTACAGCAGAAAAAGGTGGAGAAAACCCAGTCCTGAATTTACCATACAATGGGTCTACTTTAGGTGGTACTCCAGATGGGATTTAAGCTTCCCATTTTCTTAATTCTAATTCTTCTATACTGTATTAGATTTTATTTTAAAAATCTAGCACTCCAATTTTTTTTTAAAAAATCTAGGATTCTGCACACACCATATCTATATCTATATGGTGTGTGTGTGTATACATGTGTATGCAACAGCTGATTCTTTTTTAAAAAATCTAGTAGTTACAAGAGAAGTCAAGCTCAGAAGTTTAATTTTCATTTTCAGTAATGCTCCCTGGAACATCCTGAGACTAAGCTAGCTGAGCTACCCCAAAATCATATGGCAGAAGTGTACCACCAAAACGGCTGTTTAGCTGAGACTCCACAGGAATTACCCATCAAAAGTGTACTAAATGATCAAGCACTATTAAGACAGCTACTGTTGCTGAGCCTTCTTAGGAATTATGGCCTGTTACAGACAGGCCAATGAATCCTGCTTGCAATATATCCTATGTACTTGGAGTAAGCTACACTGAACATGTATTTAACTAGACTTTGTGCTTGTTAGAGTCTTCATATTTAATGATATTTGAATGGTAAAGGATGGAAGAAGTAATTTGTCCCCTCCATTTAATAAAAACCTACCTGATAATGATACTCCCCCCCCCACTTTAAAACAGGTCTCCTGTCCTTGCTTCCTGAAGAAAGTGTCCTGTGTTGAAGAAAAGAAACCACACATTGAGAATGGAGAGCACATGTCTTTCCACCTGTCATCCAAGCTCACAGTAGAATTAAAAATTGCTTCCTCATAGTTTATATGACATTTATTGACTGAACATAAAAACCATCTTTAGTTTTGCCTATGAAAATGAAGGTACATAGAGTTTATTATATCGGAAGGCCACATAGTTTGCCTAGTGGTTTTGTGCAACATGTTCTTTTGGATTTTAACCTCATATATCTATTTGACTCATGGCATTGTACATATTCTTGTCTATCACTTCCACCTGCTCTTTAGATCTGATTTGGATAGTCCAGATAAAGCATTGAATCTAGTCTGCTGGGTTTTCAGCACTCTGAAACAGCTGATCAAACAGTTCATGCTTCACATTGCAATTCTCTGTCTAGCTCATACACTACAAGATCTATTTGATTTTAAATGTTGGGAGCCTGCCAAGGAAATACCTAGTACTGAAGCAAGTTACACAATCTCTTTTCAAATAGCAACATAATGAGGCATGAGACCAAATTATTGGAAATCACAGAATAAGACCAAATCGAATGAAATCAAACCTTGTTTTTTTAAACTGTTGTGGAAGAGGCAGTGATGTTCTCAGAATGTAGTACTGATGCTGGACATCTCTGCTTCCAATATCTTTAGAGGTTATTAATAATAGAGCTTATTGAATACCAGTATTGTAATAATGGGAAATGAAGCTGGAAATTGGCTGATTTCCTCCATCCCATGGCTTTCCCAGACTGACTTGAGCCTTCATTCACCATTGCATGCATTGTTTCCTGACCTGACCGACGCAGACTTTTATAGTGCATCCAGTGACTACATGTGTACATGTGTGGGTTGGGGGGCAGGGAGAGAGGAAGCTAGAAAGATCTTGTATTTTTGTTTGTATAGATAATCTGGTGGTGTGTAATGCTTTAAGTGTTGGACTAGGATGCTGGGAGACCATAGTTCGAATCCCCACTCAACAAGTCGCATTCTCTGAACCAAAGAGGAAGGCAGTGACAAACCTCTGGCTAAATCATGCCAAGAAAACCCTATGATATGCCTGTCATAAATTGGAGTTGAACTCAAGGTACAATGCAACAACAAAAATAACATTTCAAGATGTGACCTCCTGCTGCAGTCCTATCCCTCTGTCCTTTGGCTGTGTTCACTGTCTACATTAGTGACATCTGCATAAGTTTACCATTTTCAGGATGAATAGATCTGAGACTAATTCCATAATGTTTGGAATGAAGTATGGCTTGGACTAACCTTACTTTAGCATTAGAAGTTATATGTTTACTGTTTTGGATCTTATCTAGTTTTGTCATTGCCAACCTTCCCAGTCCTAATTTTCTTCTGATTTTTTGACTGCAGTCTCTGTTCTGCTCAGTGTTTCATCCAAGGTATGGGAACTCTTTGACTATTTTAATTTTCACATTAGGCTGAATTCTTGTAGCTCTTCCATGGTCCTTATTTTGGTCTTCTTGATGTTCAGCATTCAGCCTACCTTGGTGCTTTCTTTCTTAACATTCTTCAGTAATTTCTCCAGGTCCTTGTTGGTTTCTACTAGTGTTTTTATAGATTTAGTGTTCTTTTATTTTTCTGCTGGTTTTACTCTCATTTTATACGCTGTAGTGTTTTTATGTTTTGTTGCCAATTTATTACATTCTATCTCTAGTATTATTTTATAATTTTTATTATTTTAATAGATTGCATAGTTCAAGAACTTTAATTACTGGGAAGTCTAATAATTAAGGGGAATATTGGCTTTTAGTATATCCCATCTCAAAGCTACAGGCATCTTAATTCCCATCCCTTTCTTATGAGGTTTCACCCATAGGTTTTAATTAATGTAAAAATAATAATAATTTAAAACAGAAAAAAACCCATGCAGAAATAGAGTGTGATGATTTGCAAAAATCATAAAATAAGCAAAGTTGAGCAATTTCAGCACAGCCGTATTAACACAATTTTAGCTGACTGATTGATGGTGAATGAGAACAGAAGTAAAGGTACCTAATGCCAACTTCAATATCTCCACAGCTGTACAGTAATCTGATTGTTTATATTGTGTGGACTGCTCTAATGATCCCAATTCTATTACATTCAAGCTTCAGGCCAGGTAATCTAATAAAGTGAACACTGAGGCTTCAAGAGAAATTCTAAGGGTAGGGAAATTGCTTTCTATGCTGTGAACAAAAGGGTGTTGTCCTCTCTGATTCCCTAACTGTACATCCCAATGTGTGTGTATGTCTATATTGTAGTGAGCTACAAAGCTATTGTTGATGCTTTCAAAGAAGCCATAAACTTCTGAGTTAAGCTAAATGTAACAAATCTGACCTGATTTTGACCATAAAGGTAACCAGACTTGAAGTAAAAAAAAAGAAAAAGAAAACAATATTGACTAGGGCCGACCTACCCATTTGTTAGAGCCTTTTAAAAGGATGCTAATCTTTCAGGGCACCTCTATGCCAGGAATGTGTATCCTTCCAGATAATGGCTGGAATTCAGTTAGGGACATTCACTTATGCAAGTGTCTCTTGTGCATGTGTATGCTTTTTGGGGGGGAGCTGAAGGGGTTGGTATTGCCTTCCTCTCTGTGCAGTGTCCAGTGCCCTCCACCCCTCAGCCTTACTATAAAGCCTCAAAGCCACCTCACATGGCCATTCTGTGCTTTACAGTTAGCTGGTAGGATCAGAGAAGCATCTGGAAACCACCCCATCCAGGCGCTTCTCTGATCCTACCTGCTCACTGTCTTTACACAGGCTGCCGCTACATGCCCAAATTAATGCAGTTTGACACTGCTTTAATTGCCATGGCTCCATCCTGTGGAATTCTAGGATTTGTAATTCATTGTGGCACCAGAGCTCTCTGACAGAGAAGGCTAAATATCTCACAAGCTACAAATCCCAGAATTCTATAGCATTGAGCCATTTCAGTCAAAGTGGTGTCAGACTGCATTAATTCTGCAGTGTGGATGCAGTTGCAATGGTTATAGAAGTGCTGGGACCTGCAGAGGACCCCTACACACCTCAGTGCAGATGCAGGTTTGGGTGGGTGGGGGTTGACAGGCCTTCTCTGAGCCTGTCTGCTACTGTGAAGTATGGAACAACTATACAAGGTGTCCTTGCGGCTTTAGAAGAGGTTGGGGTGGTGATATATGGCTCAGCACAGCATAGGTCCACATGCCGATATCTACACTACACTGAGCATATGTTGGATTGAGGCCATTGTTGGACTCTGTCTCCCATCAGTTGCAGCTAGCATGGTGAGTGGTCAAGGATGTAAGGGCCTCTGGGAGCACACATTCCCTGTCCCATCACTGTGTCAACAAAATATATGTTTGCCTTCATGTCAGAAGAAATTAAAGTGTCATTTAGCAGTCTCATTGTGGGTAATAATCTTAGCACAAAGCAATCTGGTTCCTCACAGTATATCTAGAGGAAGTTTGTTGTATAAATGGACCTGAACTGAAGCAAGTAACTGGTGAACCCAATTACTTTTGGTTGTGTGGTTTGATTAGGAAAGGTTTGCTAAGCCTTTTCATAGGTATAATGTTCATGAGAGTGCAGACTGCAGTTTCCTCCTGCCTCTTTTTTAATGAGTTATTTTTTAAAATGTTTAAACTGAACAGCATATATTCTGCTATGCACATCTGCATCACATTCAATTGTAAAACTACCCAAGTCATCAAAGTTTGGCCTCAATTAGTGATCACCAATAGCATTGATGAAAGAAAACCATCTTCAGGAAGAGCTGTGTGTGTGAAACAGTCTACAGCTGCATGTTGAGTATTGTGTTTCTCTGATCTTACTTTAAACTTTGTTTTTATTTGTGGATTTTAAAAGTGCTTTTTTGGAAAGCGCTGAGAAACAGAAAGCACGGATAAAATGTGCTTTCTGTTCCCACGCATGTTTAGAGTATTCATAACTCTGTCAGGATGGGGAATGTTTTTCTTAAGAAGGGCTGTTAGCCCACATAAAAGTCAATCCGGGGTCACACCCAATGATAGCTGCAGCCACAGCAGAAAAACACAAAGAAAGGCGTGTATCTAAAGGAAGGGTAAAATGAGGCCATTTCCCCTCCAAATCAAATTTCTGCTAACACCCACAAAATTTTCTTTTTTCAGTCCCCAAATGTCTAGCTTTCTGGAGACTTGAGACACTGAAAATCATTCACACTTAAACTCTTCTATTTCCTGTGTTCACATTACTTTGGTAACTTTGACTGTCCCTTTTCTTTGGATGCCTAAACTGAATTTCTAAATGCTTCGCTCAGGATTTAAGTTACTGCAATGCTAGAAATTTGGAGATTGAATAAACATTTCTTAGGGAGATGCTCTCATTTTGTAAACACCCCTACTACTGGAAATAATGTAAAAGTGAAAAAAAAATGGTGAAGTTACCAATCAGGATATCCTTTAATGCCTTACCTTGACCTTCTTTTACCAGTTGTTCATGGTAGGTAGGTCAGTGCTGCCAGCCCACTGCATTCTAGAGTTTTAAAATATGTGGCACTAGCCTGGAGTGGAAAATTGTGAACTGGAAAATTGCTACTGGGACTGTTATTGTTCACTGTACTCTACCTTTTCCCTATATCTGGACCATAAATTATATGAAGCACATAGATAAACACACACAAAAGATGAAATGCTGAAACAGAATTTCTCTAGCTAGAGAATTAATATTATTTAAAACGCAGCTATTGCAAAAGCAAAATATAAAAATCAGGACACTATTTTAAAAACTATTGCAGACAGCTCTTGAGTCTCTTGGTACAGAAAAGAATTCTCATTAGCTGATGGAAGGAAAACAAAGTGGGAGCTATCCTTGCCTCCTAGGTAGGGAGTTCCTAAGTCTGGCAGAAGCCCATTGAGAAGGCTGTCTTCTGAGTTCCCACCAAATGTGTCTGTGAAGGTGGTGGGAGAAAAGGGCCTTCTCCAAAGACCAAAGATCATAGGGCCTGGACAGGCTCATATGGGTAAATTTTGTGTTGTTAACTGCCTTCATGTTAATCATGGTGACTCCTTGGATGAGACTTCTACATTACCCTCTGTCCTTCACTGCTCTGCGCAGTCCTACAGGGTCAGGACCATAGCATCTCTGATTGAGTCAAGCCATTTGGCATGTGGTCTCTCTCTCTTTCTACTACCTTCTACCTTTCTTAGCATTATTGTCTTTTCTAATGATTTATGCCTTCTCATGATGTTGACAAAGTACAACAACCTCAATTTGGTCATCTTGGCTTCAGGGGAATTTTGGACTTGGTCTTCTTGTTAGCTTTTGTTTGTCTTCTTGTTAGCTGTCTTGACTGTCCAGCTCTCACATCTTTACCGGGTAATGGGGAATACAATGGCTTGAACAATTTTCACTTTAGTATTCAGATTTCTGTCTTTGCATTTTAGGATCTTGCCCAGTTCTGTCATAGCTGGCTTTCCCAATCCCAGCCTTCTTCTAATTTTTTGACTGCAGTCAAGAAATGTTTGATCCAAGGTGTGGGAACCCTTTGACTATTTCAATTTTCTCATTATCTAGAATGAATTTTTGTAGATCTTCCATAGTTATTGTTTTTTTCCTTAATGTTAAACATCAAGCCTACCTTGATACTTTCCTCCTTGACCCTCTTTAGTAATTGCTCCAGATCTTTGTTGGTTTCTGCTGTAGTATTGTGTCATCTGCACATCTTTGGTTGTTAATGTTCGTTCCTCCGATCTTCACTCCCCCTGCCTCTGAGTCTAAGCTTGCTCTGCATATTATATTTTCTGCATAACGGTTAAATAAATACGGTGATAGTATATAGTCTTGCCTGATCCCTTTGCCAGTTGGGAACCATTCTGTTTCTCCATACAGTTCGGGTTACGAAATTAATAATCGTTCCGCCGTCCATGTCCTTTCGTAACCCGAAAATTTCGTAACCCGAAACACTTTTCCCGTTAGCACTGGAAAGCCTATAGCTGCACTTTGCAGCATTTGAATTCGCGCCGAAATGAATTTCGTAACCCGAAAAATATTTCGTACCCGAAACAGTTTTTGCCAATCCAACTGTTTTCGTATCCCGGAAATTTCGTAAACCCGATCATTTCGTATCCCGAGGCACCACTGTACTCAGTTCTGATGGCAGTCTCGTTGACTTGAGTATAGGTTATGCACCAGGACAATAAACTGTAAGTGGCATTCCCATTTTTTAAAAAGAGTATTCCATAGCTTTTCATGATCTATGCCAGGGGTAGGCAACCTTTTTGAGTCCGGGGGCCGGGTTGCTGTCCTTCAGACAACTGGGGGGCCGAAGCGGGGGTGGAGCTTCCAGCCGTCCGGGAGCGGAGCCGCACATGGGGGTGGAGCTTCCACCCTCGGGGCGGAGCCGCATGCCAGGGCGGAGCCTTCCACTATCCGGGGGCGGAGCCACATGTCAGGGGTGGGTTTCCACCTCCGGGGGCGGAGCCGCATAAAATATAATATTTGCAAGAAGCTACTAGGGCCGGCAAGGCCAAACACAGGAAAAAGTTAATGCACATCGTCTCAACCCAGAAAAGCAAGCAAGTCCAGTGGGGGGATTTTGGCAAAGAGAATACCAAAGGATAACAACAATAATAATAATAGCATATTTGCAAGAATGGAAGCGACTAGGCAAGGCCACAAAATAGCAAAAAACGCATGCCACTGTCTCAACCCAGAAAGAGCAAGCAAGTCCATGTAGGGGGATTTTGCAAAGAGAATAACCAAAGGATAACACAACAATATAATAGCAATATTTGCAAGAATGGAACGACTAGCAAGGCCACAAAACAGCAAAATGTAGGCCACTCCCCCCTCCGCTCACTCCCCCCTCCCACCCTCCCACCCCCTCCCCCCCTTTCTTTCTTCTCTCTCTCTCTCTCTCTCTCCTTCCCTCCACCCTCTCGCTCCCCTCCCCTCCCTCCTTCCCTCTCTCTCTCCCCACCCTCCCCCCTCTCGTCTCTCTCTCTCCTCCCCCCCTCCCTCCTCCCCACTCGCCTCTCTCTCGCTCCCTCCTTGCCCTTCCCCCCCGCCCCTCCATTTATAGGAGGGAGGAGGGAGGGCGTAGCACAGGAGGGAGGTGGGCGGCGCGCCCATTTGAAGGCCCGGTGCGGCTCCTGGGCCCCCCGTTTCAGGGTTCCCGGCTGCCACATCGGGCCTCCCAGAGGCCCCGGTGCGGCTCCTGGAGCCCCGATTCAGGGCTCCAGAGGCCGCATCAGGGCCTCCTAATGGGCGCCGCCATTTGCCCTTCTTAATGGCGGTGAAGTCTCACGTGACCTTTATGGTCGCGTGAGACTTCACCGCCATTTGTGAAGGGCAAAATGGCGGCTGGAGCAGCCGAAATCGGCGGCGATTTCGGCGGCAGGAGGGACTGGGGGCCGGCAGAAAGGCGCCCGTGGGCTGCATCCGCCCGCGGGGCCGGAGGTTGCCGACCCCTGATCTATGCAATCAAAGGCTGGCTGATAGTCATAAAGCACCTGCAGATTTTCTTCTGGAATTTCCTGGTGTGCTCCATTATCCATTCTGTATTTGCAATGTGATCTCTAGTGCCCCTTCTTTTTCTGAATCCAACTTGTTCCTCTGGGATTTCTCATTCCATATATGGTAGGAGTCTTTTCTGCAGAATTTGAGCATGACTTTGCTTGAATGGGAGATTAGTGTGATGGTCCTGTAGTTACTTCAGTCTTTTGTGCCTCTTTTTTGTGTACAAGAATGTACACTGATCATTTTCATTCTGTGGGCCACTGCTTTGTTTTCTGTATTTGTTGGCAGATTTTAGTATTGAACTTAATTCTTCCTCTGTGCTTCGTACCAGTTTTATTTGTGTGTCATCTGTATCTGGTAATTTGTTATTCCCAATTGCTGTGAGTGTGGTTTTCACTTTGCTTTCCAAAATTTGGGGTTCATCTTCATATGTTTCTTTTTCCTAAATGTTATTTATCCTTTCACATTTTTATATAGCTCTTCTGTGTTTTTTCCATCTTTTCAAATCACATTTTGATTGTGTATTATCTTCCCTTTCTGATTGTAGAGCATCCATACCTTTGGTTTAAATATCTCTTTGAATTCCTGAATACTGTGGAATAGATCTCTTCCTCTTCCTTTTTTTTTTTTATTGTAGGCTTCTATTTCTCTGCATTGATTGCTGTAGAAATTCTTTGTGTCCTTGTGCACTAATCATTGAACAATAGCATTCCTGGTTCTGATTTTGTTCCTGTCTCCCTTTGCTTTTTATCTTTCTTTAATTGCTTGAAGTGTTTCATCTTTCATCCATTGTTTCTTCTCTCTTTTTTTTTTTTGCTACAGATATTGTTTTTCTGCATTCCTATTTGTCTGTGTCCCTGACTTCTGTCCATAGTTGTTTTGGATCCCAGTCCACTAGTCCTAAAACAGTGGGCCCTTTGTATATGTAGCAATCTGTTCTGGACTCACCTGCATATGGGAAAAACATGGGATTTCAAGTCCCATTGTTTGCTATGGCCATGTGCTCCTGTGTGCAGTGCTCTGCATACTTTGCAGGTGTGCATGCTATTTTAATGCCTGGGGCTTGCCTTCCATGTGAGCTTGAGTCCACAGATGGCAAACCTGTATATGGGGTGAGTGCACTATAGTGAAAATCTGTTTTTCACACTTTCTTTAAATGCCGATGAATATTTTCCAGATCATATTTTGGCATGGCCATTGATTTGATATTCTTATATAGTTTTGTTGTTTGGGATATTAGTAGTTCATGATCTGTGCTGCATTCTGTGCCTGACCTTGTTTTGGCTGCAAGAATAGAGCTTCTCCATCTTCTGTTCCCTATTATGTAATCAATTTGTTATTTGTGTTGACCATTCAGTGATGTCCATGTGTACAATCTCCTCTCCTGTTGTATGAAATAGGAATTTGTGATGAATAGATAAATACATGAATGAATAAACAAATAGATAAATACTGTACACTCTGTCATATAGACCCTGAGCCACATAGGGCTGTTGTTTTTCAAGAACACTATCTGGTGGTTTTAGAGCCTTATCACATTATTGAATAAACTCAGGAGGCAAATGAAAAGACCCCATTTTTTTCACCCTCTGCATGACTCTCATTCTCTTCAAATTGTAAAAGCATGGGAGAGCATTGCCAAATGAATTATTTCAATTTGGCAAATGGGATGATTTTATGACACTTTTACAACCCCCTCCCACAGGTTTTACAACTGGAAGAGAATGAAAGAGAACGGCGTTATGCAGAGGGAGAAAAAATGCTTCTTTTCATTTGTCTCCCGACTTTGTTCAATAAGGCGATAAGGCTCTTAGACCTTTGAAATCTAACCAGCACAAGGTATTGCTGAACAGCTCTTAATTATTTATTTTCTGTTTTTCTTGTTTTATTTGAATTGTGAAATGATACTGTTTCATTGTTTAAAACAGGGGTAGGCAACCTGCGGCCCGCGGGCCGAATGCGGCCTGGCAAGGCCTTGGGACCGGCCTCAGCCTGGTCCTGCCGCCAATTGCCACCAGGGCCTTTGGCGTCTCACACAAGGGACATGGTAGGGCAATTGTCTCTAGAAGCCTCAGAAACATGCATTTATCTTAACATTTTCTAAAAAATCAGCAAATTTTTTCGCATATCCTCCATTTTTTATTTTAAAAGTGCCCTCCATTTGAAAATTTTGTCCTACATTTGTCCTGGTTTATTTATTTATTTATTTATTTTAAAAATTATTTAATTATTTATTTTTTTACTTCGGCCCCCCAGTTGTCTGAGGGACAGCAACCTGGCCCCCGGCTCAAAAGGGTTGCCTACCCCTGGTTTAAAAGAAGGAAAATGAGAAAAAACTAGTAATGAACATCCTGTAGGGAGAGCAAAAGCCATAAGCATGAATTTTCTAATTAAAAGGACAGCTCTGTGGGGAGTGTCACCTGAATGGGAATTATGTCTACATAAGCAGCAGATGATCCTGGCTATGAAAATGTACATTGCTAGATGCTATACAGTAATGCTTTATTTATTGTGAGGTAAAATTGGATACCCTGCTGAAGTTTTTAATTTGAAAGTGTAATGTCTACTTCATTGATTTCTTGATTTAATGAACAGGGATTGTAATGAATTTGATTCTCTAACTTCCAGACTAAACTCCAGTCTAAACTGGAGAATGAAAAATTATATTTTGGTTCTACTATATAAGTCAACCTCATGTATAAGTCATGGATTTTGATATGACCCATGAACAGGTTGAGGTTAAAATGTAGAGGTATGTAACAAAGAATGTAATGGATAAAGCCATGAAAATGATGCCAAAGGACTTACAAAATTCCATTAGGCATAACTTTGCACTCACCCTAAAGATTGGATGGATGAAGAGGAACTACAGTAAATCCTGGCTGTGTGGTATGTGGGGAAGGTGACCAGACATAAGTAGGGCTAAGAAAATTGCTACATGTCAAAAAGGATAAAAAAGCAAAGAAAAAAAATAAAAAAGAAGAAAAAGATGACTACAATAGCACCCTTTAACTTTAATGTATAACTTTGCCTGATTTTAACCCAGAAAAGCTGGAAAACATACACAAATGTCTCACTCAGATCCTTCACAACTCGATGTCCCATCACTAGAATAACATCACTAGAATTCTCTTCTCTGAATAGACTGGGGAAAGCTAAGAATATAGTTCATCCCAGGAGAATCTAAAAGAACCACCAGCCCCCTCTACTCTCTTGGTGCTCTTTTGACAGGAAGCACCAAAGAGCTGCTGCCACCATTTTTCCACCCAGATATTCAAAAATGCCAGAAATGACACAGTGATGGAGAAAATAGAGGAGGGTTCGGTGTTTCTTTCAGGTTCTCCTGGGATGGACTAATCTCTTGTCCTTTGCCATTTTTCTCAGAGAAAAGGATGGTTCCTTTTTTGATTAGAGTTAAGGTATGGTACTTCCATTGACCCATGGCTAATTCAACCAACTTTTGGGGATCTATTTTTATTTTTACCTAAAAATTATAAACTTATACATGAGTACATATAATATTTTAAAAGTAATGTAAAAGTAATATAAGTGTCAGGTTGTCATATACTGGTGAATGCTGTTGCATCATTGCTCTTATTTAAAAAAAAAAGTACAGATTTTCAGCTACGTGAGACAGTGGGTTTGAGTGTTGGACTATGACTCTGGAGACCAGAGTTCTATTCCCAGGTCAGCCATGAAACTCATTTGGGCAAGTCACATGCTCTAGCCTCAGGGGAAGGGAATGGCAAACCTCCTCTGAACAAATCTTGCCAAGAAAAACCCATGATATGGCCTTATGTGGATGGCAAGTCCTGGATGTTACAATAGGACATGCACAGCCATTGAAACGAATGGAACCTGAGGTCCTGTATTTTGGCCATAAGCGGGGTGGTGGTGGTGGTGGTCTGGAACAGATCCTTTGTGTATACAAAGTGCCCACTGTAATAATCATAGAAATGTTCTGCATGCACTATTTTCTCTTATCAAGATATTGTTGGTCATATCTTTGGTCATATCTTTAAACTTGAGTGATGACAGAACCTGTTCAATATTTGTCTTATTTTACTGACCTGACCTTTTTTATTGGGGTGTGTGTGTTAGGGATTGTAGCTCAAGCATGGATCCATGATTGTAGAAAAGACAAACTGACAGGAATACAAAAGGCCAAAATTAGAGAATAATTGTTATGATGGCTGACATTTCAGTCACATAGTAATTTCACTGCAGATTACTTTTTGATAGGAAAGCAATTTCTGCAGATTAAACATGAATTCTAAAAGCCCCTGGAAGCCAATCTCCTTGGTCACAGTATCTTCAAGGGGATGCTATTTGATAGTAGGTTGCCATAGTTACTGATGAAGGCTTGCTGCATTTGCCTTGCTTAACCTCCGTCTAAGCACCACAGTGCCCTTTGTACAAATAAGATCTATCCTTCTTGATTCTTTGTTGTCTGTATTAATTTTGCTACTGTTGAATCTCCTGGACAAAGCTATTGATTCTCCACAGTGGGTGAATTTGCACAACATGGTAAGCCAGGAACACTGGTGCATGCTGCTTGGTTGCTCCTGCTTCCAGTGGGAGCAGTGAAACCAAGGGTGGGAATCATGTGGTAAGCAGGCAAAATGTAGGCTGTGTTTTTTGTGGGGAGGGTTGTTTGTTTTGTTTTTGTAGTGATCAACCAGCAAAACTTCTTGAAAAGCATAAACCAGCAAGCTGCTCATCCAGGACAATCCCAGGTTCTGCATTGCTAATATTCTGAATGACTCAATTCAGACAACCTATGCCAGCCTATGTATTAGCCATTAGTCCAATATCAGAATTTCAAATGATCAAGCAAATGGTTATTTGGAACTATTTACCTCCTTCTGTTTTTCATCTGCTCACCATTCCCAGCCTCTGATATTATAGTGATAACTGGAATTATCACTTGTCAGTTCAGTCATTATACACCACACCACTCTGAGACAATACTTTTCAAACACATTTCAAACCATGATTCAAATCATGATTCTGTTTCTGGGATTAGGTTCAGCACCCTTTGACTCTGAAACAAGTAAAGCTTATAACAGAGTATTGAATGGTTGTTTCACAGCTAATGATGTAATTATTTTTTTTCTCTTTCTATAAATAAAGCCTAAACCGTCCCCCCCCCCCTTTTTTTTCTTTTTTGATTGCAGTATTTCCCCCGAAAAGTGAGTATGCAGCAATCTGTCTAGACAGTAAATCCCAATTTTGTGATTTTTGTTCTATAGAATAAATCTGAATTTAAGAGATATTATGCTTAGCACAAATACTCATGAAGT
This sequence comes from Sceloporus undulatus, assembly GCF_019175285.1. Lineage (NCBI taxonomy): Eukaryota > Metazoa > Chordata > Lepidosauria > Squamata > Phrynosomatidae > Sceloporus > Sceloporus undulatus. The sequence continues at coordinate 74,397,445 of NC_056524.1, forward strand.
ATTGTCTAACCAGTGCTAGGTCCCTCTAAGTCCCTCTGGTTTCACAGAGAGAAAGAGAAGTAAGTATACAAATATTTTTCTCCCCATTTAATTTATGAAACATAGAAGTCCTTAATTGTGGCTTTGTGGTGGCATTTTGTTCATGGTTTGACACAATCCTGGCATTTACAATTTAAAAAGGAGTCAGGAAAGACTTGGTAGCTTTTGGTGGCAGGAGCTGGAAGAGCCCTTGACTTGAGCTGCAGAGCCAATCTGAACACTGGGTTAGCTGGTCAGCAATGACTGTAAGGTAGTTTCCCATGTTACTGTTCTGGCAGATTGCTCCTGCATGCATTCAAAGTAGCAGGTGACATTCCAGCCCAATGCCATAGTAATTTCTCAGAGACAAAGAAGTATTTGTACTGAGTAGTAGGTGTTTTCCTTGAACTTTATCCCCCAGGCCCTGACATTTAGATTTACTTTGTTTTATAGCTATTGAAATATTAACGCTTGGCTTTATACAAAGTAGATTTTCCACAATTCTACATGTTTTCTTGAACGTTTTCAAAAAGGTTTCTATTCTCAGTTGGAAGAGAACTGTAAGACAACAGGAGCACTGTCAAAACTGTCTTTGAAAAAGTGCAAGGACCCAACAGTGGGAGGCAAAAAAACTTGCACAGGCAGCAAGTAAAAGGGAACTATGGTCTGCGATGTCTCTACACTAATGCACAGAGCATGGGAAATAAGCAAGATGAACTCGAACTCCTAGTACAACAAAGCAAATATGATATAATAGGCATCACTGAAACCTGGTGGGATGAGTCTCATGATTGGAATGTGGAAATAGAGGGGTATAACCTTTTAAAGAGAAATAGGCCAAACAAGAAAGGAGGAGGAATAGCACTATATGTCAGAGATATTTACACCAGTGAAGAGATCCAGGACATCAATCATGGAAGCCAGGTGGAGAGCATCTGGGTAAAAATTAAAGCGGAAAGAAACAACAAGGATGTTACGGTGGGAGTCTACTACAGAATCCCAAGTCAAACTGAGGAATTGGATGATATCTTTCTAGAACAGATGACCACACAGTCAGAAAAGAGAGATGTAGTAGTGATGGGCGACTTCAACTATCCTGATATTTGTTGGAAGTCAAACTCAGCAAAATCCTCAAGGCCTAGCAAATTCCTCACTTGCCTGGAAGACAATTTCATGGTCCAAAAGGTGGGAGAGGCAACAAGGGGGTCAGCTATTTTAGATCTGATCCTAACCAACAAGGATGACTTGATTAATGGGGTGCAAGTGGTGGGATCCTTAGGTGGAAGTGACCATGTTCTCCTGGAGTTTGTAATACAGTGGAAAGGAGAAGCCAGGCATAGTCAGACACGCATCCTAGACTTTAGGAGAGCGGATTTCAGTAAACTTAGAGAAGTATTGAGGGCAATTCCATGGTCAACAATACTAAAAGATAAAGGAGTTCAGGACGGATGGGACTTTCTCAAAAGGGAGATAATGAAGGCACAATTTCAAACAGTTCCAGTGAGAAAGAAAAACGGGAGGTGTCTCAAGAAACCAGGATGGATGACTAAGGAACTTTCAATGGAGCTGAGTTTGAAACGGAACATGTATAAGAAATGGGAAAAGGGGGAAATCACAAAAAAGGAATTCAAAGAAATAGCAGGCATGTGTAGGGGTAAAGTCAGAAAAGCTAAAGCACAGAATGAACTCAGGCTTGCTAGAGAGGTTAAGAACAATAAAAAGGGCTTTTTTGGATATGTCCGCAGCAAAAGGAAGAAGAAGGAAACGGTAGGGCCACTGCGTGGAGAAGATGGCAAAATGCTAACAGAAGACAGAGAAAAGGCAGAATTACTCAACACCTTCTTTGCCTCAGTCTTCTCAGAAAAGGCAAAGGGTGCTCAACCTGAGGATAATGGAGCAGAGGACAAGATAGGGGCATTTCAGTACAGAATAAGTAAAGAGATAGTAGAGGAACACCTTATTAATCTAAATGAATTTAAGTCTCCGGGACCAGATGAACTCCATCCAAGGGTATTAAAAGAACTGGCAAATGTAATATCGGAGCCATTGGCAATAATCTTTGAAAACTCCTGGAAAACAGGAGAGATCCCAGCAGACTGGCGGAGGGCAAACGTTGTCCCCATCTTCAAAAAGGGGAAAAAAGAGGATCCCAACAATTATCATCCAGTTAGTCTGACATCAGTACTAGGAAAGATTCTGGAGCAGATCATTAAACAGAGAGTCTGTGAACATCTAGAAGGCAATGCCATAATCACAAAAAGTCAACATGGGTTTCAGAGAAACAAGTCATGCCAGACAAACCTGATCTCTTTCTTTGATAAAATTACCAGCTTGGTAGATGAAGGGAATGCTGTGGATATAGTATATCTTGATTTCAGTAAGGCCTTTGACAAAGTTCCCCATGACATTCTTGCAAACAAGCTTGTAAAATGTGGGCTAGACAAAGGAACTGTTAAATGGATCTGTAATTGGTTGACCGGCCGAACCCAAAGGGTGCTCAACAATGGCTCCTTTTCATCCTGGAGAAAAGTGACCAGTGGGGTCCCACAGGGCTCTGTCCTGGGCCCAGTGCTATTCAACATCTTCATCAATGACCTGGATGACAGAATTGGAAGCATACTTATCAAATTTGCAGATGATACCAAATTAGGGGGAATAGCTAATACCCCAGAGGACAGGATCAAGATTCAAAATGACCTGAATAGACTAGAAAGCTGGGCCAAAGCTAACAAAATGAAATTCAACACGGAGAAATGTAAGGTATTGCACTTAGGGCGGAAAAATAAAATGCACAGATATAGGATGGGTGACACCTGGCTGAATGAAACTACGTGTGAAAGGGATCTAGGAGTCCAAGTAGACCACAAGTTGAACATGAGTGAACAGTGTGATGCGGCAGCTAAAAAGGCCAATGCTATTTTAGGCTGCATCAATAGAAGTATAGTGTCTAGATCAAGAGAAGTAATAGTGCCACTGTATTCTGCTCTGGTCAGGCCCCACTTAGAATATTGTGTCCAGTTCTGGGCGCCACAATTCAGAAAGGACATTGAGAAACTGGAGCGTGTCCAAAGGAGGGCGACAAAAATGGTGAAAGGTCTGGAAACCATGCCCTATGAGGAACGACTTAGGGAGCTGGGGATGTTTAGCCTGGAGAAAAGAAGGTTAAGAGGTGATATGATCGCCCTGTTTAAATATTTGAAGGGATGTCATATTGAAGAGGGAGCAAGCTTGTTTTCTGCTGCTCCAGAGAACAGGACCCGGAACAATGGATGCAAGCTACAGGAAAAGAGATTCCACCTCAACATTAGGAGGAACTTCCTGACAGTTAGGGCTGTTCGACAATGGAATGCACTCCCTCGGAGGGTGATAGAGTCTCCTTCCTTGGAGGTCTTTAAACAGAGGCTGGATGGCCATCTGTCAGGGATGCTTTGATTTGGATTTCCTGCATGGCAGGGGGTTGGACTGGATGGCCCTAGTGGTCTCTTCCAACTCTATGATTCTATGATTCTATGATTCTATGACTCTATTCTCACATGGACAACATATGATAAGCAGTTTGTTATATCCACTCTTTCTAAATTTCATAATGCCATTTTAATGCTGGCTAATTGGCACGTCACAGTTGGGTCAATTCAGCCTTTGCAATGTTAGTATTGGGTGGTTTAAATTTCTGAAACTTGTCTCACAGTAAAATTACTTGTGTTTATTATTTGTGTTACAGTTTTTAATTGAATTATTGTTTTTAAAGTTAAGAATTTATTTCAAGAAGGTGTAAAATGCCTTGAGTTGAGGAGACAGCATTACTCAGCCTTTGCTTATTTTTTAGGTCTATCAGCAGCCAAATTGCTTTTTGACTCAGGATTGAGTGTTGTGGTTCTGGAAGCCTGTGACAGGGTTGGAGGAAGAACATTCACTGTGAGAGTAAGTAGCCCTGTTTTATATCACTATATATTGATGCTTTATGTTAACAGTTACAGCTGTATTTCAAACACTTGTTTCCAGTGTAGGACAGATACCACCACCTCAGCCATGATGATGATGATGATGATGATGATGATGATGATGATGATGATGATGATGATGATGATATAGTTTATTTATACCTTCCACCTCTCCCACAGATTGAGGCGGGATTACAACCTTAAAAGACACTTAGTACAATTTATAATCAATACAACAATAAAATACTAACACTGAATTTACCAAGAATTCCTATTAGTTCTCTAAGAACTACAACTCGTCCATTAGCCAACAATCAGAGTCAAAGAAGAGCAGTTGTCATAACCTTTTTATATGGAATTCAGTGGATAAGCCCACCGGAAGAGATCTGTTTTGAGTGCCTTCTTAAAGGCCTCTAAGGTAGTAATGAGATGGATCTCTTCCGGTAGGTCATTCCATAATCTTGGGGCCGCGGCAGTGAATGCCTTATGTGAAGTTGTCATTAACCTGGTATTATAATATTCTAGTAAGAACTTCCCAGATTTTCTGAGAGTGCGGGGTGGATTATGTAGGGAGAAGCACTCCCGCAAGTAACTTGGACCCGAGCCATGTAGGGCTTTAAAGGTAATAACCAACACCTTGTATTGCACCCGAAAGCTAATTGGCAGCCAGTGAAGAGATTTCAGTATTGGTGTTATATGGTCAAACCTAGATGTTCCAGCGACCAATCTGGCTGCTGCATTTTGAACCAATTGAAGCTTCCGAATTTGGTACAAGGGTAGCCTTATTACATTTTTGGTCTTAGCCCCAGAGAAACTAATCTGAATGACATTTTGTGTTTTAGGGCAAGGAGTATTTGAAACATACACCCCATAGAACAAACTTTGGTAGTTGCTGCAGAAACTCTTGTTTTTAATGAAGCATCTCAGGATTCATTTGATCTTCCAAATATTTCACTCCTGTTTCTCTGTCAGAATAAGCATGTCAAGTACGTAGATCTGGGAGGAGCGTATGTGGGACCAACACAGAATCGTATATTGAGACTATCTAAGGAACTGGGACTTGAGACATACAAAGTGAATGAAGTTGAGCATCTCATTCATCATGTCAAAGTAAGATCAATTTTTTAAAACTGTTATAATCATTTAATATTTTTTCTTGAAATGTTTTCATTAAGTTCTCGCATTTGCTAATTAGCCATGAAAAAAATTGCCATTCCTTTTTGATCTGACAGAAAGCCGGCTTTTCTAGCGGTGGCGCAGCTTTGCGGCACTTCCTGGGCCAGGTTCAAAGAGATAAAGATATATTGTGTTTGTCTGTCTTGCTATTTTTTTTGTTTTTGTTTTATTTATATACCGCTATTCCAAAGATCATAGCGGTGAACAGCAAGTAAGCTAATTAGTAAGTAAGCTAATTTGCCCCCAACAGTCTGGGTACTCATTTTAGCGACCTCGGAAGGATGCAAGCCTTCTGGTTTTGAGTGAATGGCTGCAGTACAGGCATTTAACCACTGCACCACCAGGGCTCCTTCTTTTAGATGGGATATTTTTTACTAAAGTTTAAACATTATTTTTACATTATTATTTTTTTACACCCACCCACCCCTTCTCTCACTTTATGAGTAACTTTTGCATTCATACTTAAAAGTGTAGTTTCCTATTAGGCACTCTTTTGTATTTGAATAAATCTTGGACAGAAACTTTTAAAAAAAAACAACTAACCTTGTTGCACTGGGAAGTCTTAATGACTATGAGCTTCCCTAATTATATTTCCAAAGCAGTCCCAGGATATAGTACTAAATTATTCAATATGGGCCAGAGATTGATTGTCAGATTACATAAACCCAGTTTGTTTTTCTTGAATGGCGAAAGATTAATGATGACTGCCTGGGCCATTTTACCTGTATGTCAGACAACAGTAGTAATGTTAATCATTATGTTATTATATTACATTCTATTTGGCAGCATCTCACTAATTTTTTTTACTGTAGCTGTAATGGCAGATAGTGATCATCACTGAGTGCAAATGGTTTGCAACCCCTCTGGCTTTCCGGATATTGCTAATGCGCCCCAAAGTAGAATAGATGGACTCACATTTGAATCAGTCAGTCACTTATTTTTGCATTGTGTGTGCAGGCTTGTGGGTGAACACCAACTATATCAAAGGGCTATTAAACCTAGATCTTGTCTCTAAAAGAACCAGAAGCCACCACCCCCTCCAGTGGTGGATAACTTCGCTTAAAAATTCAACCTTATCCATCAATTTTCCTTCCTGTCCTACCTGCTGTCTAGACCTTGTTTTCCTCAAAAAGTTAGTGTTCCTTAACTACAGAAACAATAATTGGCAGCATTCACTTTCTGTGCAGCCAGCATCCACATCTATGCATTGTTCAGTTTCCTTCTCTCCAAATCTCCCTTGCATGCCCACTTCATTCTTGCTCCTCCTCTTCTTGGCCTTTCTTCCCCACCATGCGTCTATTTCCTTGTGTTTTTAACCTCACATTTTATATTGTCCCATTTAATTAAGCTACCATGTCAGCTAGCATGCAGCTTTCCCCTTTATTTTCTCCTAATAGCATATGCTCTTCCTGATTTTTAACAGGACTGGCCCTACCAATAGGCAACTTGAGACAGCCATCTTGGGCAGCAGATGCCAGGGATGGGGAATGACAACAAAATGTTGTTGGTAGGGCTGTATCTAATGGCCTGCCTGTGTACTAACTTTCCTCCTTCAGAAGGACACTGTACAACTACAAAATAAGTGTTAAATATCAATCTAATCAGCTTCTTCTGTACAGTTGGCCCTCCAATTTCACGGATTCTTTATCCAAGGATTCAACCACTTATGGCTTGAAAATATTCAAAAAAATATAAATTCCAAAAAGCAAACCTTGATTTTGCCATTTATATAAGAGACACCATTTTATTATGCCATTGTATTTAATGGGACTTGAGCATTCATGGATTTTGGTAACTATGGGGGGTTCTGGAACCAAACTCCAATGAATACCAAGGGCCCCTGTATATAGAATGGTGTAGGGGGATTTTTATCTTGTCCTTTGCCTCAGACAGCATGTCTTGGGTCAGCTGTGGATCTTCCACACTGTAAGATATCATTAAACTTCCTCTCTCAGTTATCCCTTATTACTTGATTTTCCTGCCCTTTCTGTCCTGCTCTCTGCAGGGTGACTTCCCCTACTTCATCCCACTTTCTGGGAGGCTCTTGTAACTTAGTCAATTGCCTGCCCAGCAAATGTCCTTTCGAAAAATCCCCCTTAGTCTTAATTCAGTAGATGATTCATTGTCTCAGGACCTATTTTCCCCACTCCTTAGTCTAACCCAAAATGGTGGTCTGTGTACCAGTGTTAGTTCACAAACCATGGACCATCAGCTGCCAATCTGGCAAGAAACTATGTAAATGTTATAACAATATAGTACAAGTATGGTACTGGTTCTGGAACATTGCGGGGGGGGGGGGGGGTGAGTGGGATGCTGGTCCACCACATCAGTTAACTTGAGAACTATGACTCAAACCCAAAAGTTGTTTATCTCCTGAGGATCAGCAGGAGAGGTTTTAATTGCAGGTTTTTTTTTTTTTATTCTGACAGCTCTCAGCACGTGGCATGAACAGGAATATCCAGCCAGTTAATAATAGTTATAGCTTTCTTTGCTACAAATATAATCCAATATGGACTAGGTTATGATAATTTTTACCTTAGATGAAACAGTAGGAGTCATCTGTTCTTCGTGGTGGGTAACATACAAAACAGATGACCACCAAAGTTCAACAAAGAAGCAAACAACTTTTGAATGTATGTAGAGTACCCTAGCTTGAAGAGTTCTACACACTAACAGTCTAAATATACATGATAACAAAAATAGGTAAAATATTTCTCTATTTAAAAGTAAAATTAAAAATACAGGCCAACTCACATCTAATTATATTTATCACATGAGAGGTGGTGTTACTATATCAATGAGGGTTGTTCCTCCTAGGCATGGCGATATTACCTGGGATTGGGCCAGCCTTTAGTCAGCAAATTTAAACATGGTGAAGCATGTATGAAATGTTTGCCCACTTTCCTCATGGCAGCTCTCTGACTTTGGCCTTTAAATGATTTTTATTGATGCTCATGCATTAGGTTTTTAAAAGTTATAATATTATGGAGGTCTTAGACAAAATCATATTTGCTGATTGACACTGAGTCAAAGTAATCCAGAGGATTTGCTTGCTAAGATTTAGGGAGTTAAATCCCAGTTCAGACATGAGGGTGCATGTCACTGTGTTAGAGCACACACACACACCCATCTGTATAACTGAAATAAAGATCAGATTATTTTGTTTGTTATAACTTAATAGTTATGCAGGAATTGGGATACATTTCTGATGAACCAATACTGGATTGTTCTTACATTTGCTGACGCTAGCTGATGCCTTTACAAGACATTTTAAAAGCTTATCTTCAAGTCTCTTTGGAAGCTTTACTGTGGGTCATGTAAGAACTCCTGCTGCTTTGCTGATGATGAGTGCTTCAAAGTAAATTAAATTCACTAATTGAAGAGCTTCTGCTGTTTGAGTAATATGCAGCTTTTCATCTAATGCTAATTTGTCAAAATAGTTTTGACACAAAAGATGTATGTATTAGAATATATGGATTGAACATAGGAACAGGTTACAGAATAGGATAAGACTCTCCACTGAGATGCAGTTTTCTTAGAGATGATCCACATGTACATGTTATTGGACAATGATGAACAAAGTCAAGGAATGATATGTGTGGTTCAATATGCCTGTTGTGGCAGATATGGAGCAGGGTTGTAGCTGAGTACATTCAGAAGTTTTAAGATTCAGCGGAAGTTTGGGAAAGACTTCTATTTGAAACCTCAAAGACTCACAACCTCAGAGTGTAAACATACTGAATTAGACAGGTCAAATGTCTGACAATAGTAGAAAGCAGCTTCCTGTGTTTTTTTCTCATGATATGTAGGCATTTTGTGGTGTGATGTCAAGCCACCTTATGCATTGTTACCCCTCTGCCAAGAACAGTGGGAGAAAACATATGCCATGGTAACATGGTAATTAAATGGCATGTTATGAGGAAGGCAAGCATGACACTGAGATGCTACTTTTCATGGCACATGAATGCCATAATGCATGGTTGTTATTTGAAAACATTCATGTCTTATCAAACAATATTCCAGAAATTCCATATTGCATTACACTAACCTTAGAAAAAAAGGGGGAGTTGCATAATAATTGTCAGAATTCCTTTGCAAGCCTTTTCAATCAAGGCAGTTGCTTCTTCATTCAACCCAAGTGATTAGGTATTATGTGAATCAACCTTACAGACCATCACCTTCATTCTTTTTATTATGGGATCATTTAAAATCCATGGAGGCTTAGGACAGAGCAATCTTTTTGCTCTTCATGGGAAATAGCAGCATATATCCCTGTCTTCATCTATGCTCAACCTGTATAGTTATAAATATGTTCAAATACTACCAATATCAACAAGCCTTCAAAGATGTCTCTCCAAAGAAGCACAGTTCTGGGTAAACACTCCACACATAAAGCAGGTCTACACTGACAAGAATACTCCTGGCTGCTCTCAGAGTATTTTGGTTCTGAAGCTGCCCTGAGTTCCCCCATTACCTGTGCATTCCAGAGCAATACTGGCCAGCTATTTACAAAGCTTCCATTGCCATTTCTGCTGGCACAGGTCACTCCCTCTGAGGCCAGAAACAAGGTGTCCAATGCTGATCACATGGCTGGGTGCCTTGTTGTGACTTCAGTGCAAATGCCCTGCACCAGGGATGACAGCAGTGGGCACTGGCATCCTTGCACTGAGTGTTACCTGGTTTGGAGCGTGGGGATTGTGGGGGGCAGGGCTTGTGGGGGCCCTCTCCCTGTGTCACCCCATCTTTTTCCTGATGAGGAAAAGAGCAGAATAGCACAGGGGTGGGAGCATGTGTAGGGGAGTGGGGGATAGATCAGGGGGTGGGTCGGAACATGCTTGGGGGAGTGCAGGATGGTGCATGTTTGGGAGCATTCCTGGGGGAGTGTGGGATGACCAGGAAGGAGAACACGTGGGACAACATGGGATGGCATGGGAGGTGGGAGCGCATGTGGGGACAACGCAGGGGGGAGGGCAGGGAGAGGCCTGACCAGGTGTCACCCCCCCTTCTGGAATTTCACCTGGTGCAGGCTGCACCATCGCACCCTCCAACCAACACCACTGGTGGCACAGCTGGCACAGCTGGACAGTGTGTAAGATATCTCCCGGTATTGCAACAGAGTGCTTCATTTTTTCTTGGAAGACCTGGAGCAAATGGTGAAGGTTTTTTTTAAAAAAATGATTGAATGCAGGGAAGGCCTGGATTCACTGTGGAACAGCTGTTCCCATTTGAAGACAGTCTGCAGTTGAATTGGGCCTTTGGCCCAGCATCATAAAGACAAAGCAAAACAAAGATGGGGAAAAACTGGTTTATTTGGTCCATGTAGACATGCCCATGGAACTTCTAGTACAGAGGAATGGAACAAATAGAACAACGTGCCTGCATTGTGTTATTCTAAGATACATGGTAGGTTGCAGATTTTCAAAAGCTGAATGTATTTTGCTCCATGTATTGATCCATTTTTTTATTATGGAAAAAGTAACATCTGAACAGTCTAAAATATACTTGACTACATTTGACAGATTGTATATAGGAAAAATGTATGTATTAATGGAGGATTAGTATTTCATTTTTCTTCCTCTTGTTTTGCAACTATAAAATATTTAAATGGCATTACAAATTTGTATAAAATGCATTAACAACATTCTTACCTAAGTGAAACCTGTGAATCACCATGTTTCAAGGCTCTCATAGACCTTGTTCATTTTATTTCTGAAACTGACTCAGTGTGAAAATGTTATTTGCTAGCTTCTGGTCATGAATAAAATATAAGAGGCTCTTCTAGATTCAGATTTAATTAGCAGAGAAATAAGTGATTACTGTATTGGAATGCATGCAGCTTTGTGGTGGTTCTTTTATAGTACTAATGCAGTGATACATGCAAGTTAAATCATTGTGATTTATTAATGCTCCTGACCTGGTCTACAAAAATAAATGGCAGTTGCTACTGGCATAACTTGGAGTATAACAGTTTAAGTGGATTTTAAATGACTAGATTAAATTGCTTCCATTTTTCTTTTCCAAACTTTCCTTTAAAACCCATTCTAATCAAGGCCAAAATATGAAATAGTGGTTCTTTGACTTAAGCAGACCTTGGAAATGCTACTGGCTTATATCCAGTTGTTAGTCTTGATTGGATAGAACCACCCACTGAATCAATGGAAACCTCATCTTCCACACAGGGTGGCCAGATGTCATAACTGCAAAAGAGGACAAGGCACTGCAAAATGTAGGGTATTCAAGAAAAATGTTGGGTGTTACAAAACAAAAGCTTAAGACACTACTATAAATATAGATTCACATAATTTACAAATATAAATGGACAAAAAAACGAACAAACCCAAAACCTCCCAATGCCCCCTTATGCTTTTGTATCCCTTTCAGCCTCTGGCTGCCCCCTCCATAGAAGTGAAAGGGTGGAAGAGAGGCAAGGCTGTCAGCCCAGCACCCATGCTCAACTCTAGCTGCATGCCCTGACCCACAGAAAAGGAGGCAGACACCATGGCGCCAGAACTCCCTGGGGCTAGGGTTGCCATAGCACGGCCCCCCCCGTGACCAGCACGGTTTTGGGGGGCCCCTCCCGGTCACGGTCTGGTTTGGGCCCCCACCCGTGCCTGGTCCCCTGTTTGGGGGCCCGCTCCGGCCATTGCCGCTGCCGCTAATGCGGCTGCTGCGGCGCCAACCCACCTCCTCCTCCAGCTCGCCTTCCTCGCCTCCAAGGCGAGGGCTTGAACACTGCCCAGCCCAGGCCTCAGTAGGGGCCAGTGGCAGGCGCGCGGACGCGGAGGGAAGTGGGGCAGGGAAAGCGAGGCCCCATTCCCTTCCCTGGCTTCCTCCGTCGCCAGCCGGCGGAGAAAGCCAGGCAGAGGTTTGGGGCTTTGATTCAGCAAGGCCCCACTCCCTTCCCTGGCTTCTTCCGTCGCCGGCGGAGAAAGCCAGGCAGGGGAAAGAGCCTTTCCTCTTTCTCCTACTCCTTCTGCCTCCTCTCCTCCTCCTTTTCTTCCTCCCCTTCTTCCTCTTCTTCTTCCTCCTCCTCTTCCTTTCTTCTTCATCTTTTTCCTCCTCTTCTTCTTCCTCCTCTCCTCCTCCTTTTCTTCCTCCCCTTCTTCCTCTTCCTTCTTCCTCCTTTTCCTCCCCTTCTTCCTCTTCTTCTTCCTCCTCCTCTTCTTCTCCATCTCTTCTCCTCCTCCTCCTCCCCTTCCCCTCTTCCTTCCCTTCTTCTTCCTCTCTACTTCCTCTTCTTCTTCCTCCTCCTGTTCTTCTTCTCCTCTTCCTCCTCCTCTTCCTCCCCTTCTTCTTCATCTTTTTCCTCCTCTTCTTCTTCCTCCTCTGCTCCTTCCTCCCCTTCTTCCTCCTTTTCTTCCCCTTCTTCTTCATCTTCCTCCTCCTCCTCTTCTTCCCCTCTTCCTCCCCTTCTTCTTCCTCTCTACTTCCTCCTCTTCTTCCTCCTCCTCCTTCTCCTCTGCCTTTTCCACTCTTCCTCCTCTTCAATGCCCAAATGTACTGTTTGGAATGGGGGAGGCAGGTTGGCCAGAAAGGGAAGTCCATTTCTGCCATCTGTCTAGGAACAATGTCAAAATGTCCTCCATTTTGATCATGCCTAAGAAACATGCATTTATATTAACACTTTTAATATAAATATAATTTATTTTTATATTTATTTTATATAGATTTATATAATTTATATAAAAAATATAATTTTTTAAAAAAGCATCCTTTTTTGCGTGTCCTCCATTTTTACAAAATATGTCCTACATTTGAAAATTTTGTCCTACTTTTGTCCTACATTTGTCCCAGTTTCGAGGTCCAGAATTATGGCAACCCTACCTAGGGCAAATTGCTGCCACCTTTGGAGCCCTCTCAGCAGGAAAAGAAGGAGGAGGAAAGGGTAGAGGATGAACCCTTTCTTGGGTGGCACCACTGGGCCAGGCTATTTCTGGAGTGCTCTTTTTCACCAGGGAGCCCTGATGGCACAGTGGTTAAATGCTGGTACTGCAGCCACTCGGTCACAGTCTCAAGGTAGTGAGTTTGATACCAGCCAGGGGATCTAGGGTTGTCTCAGCCTGGCACTCTTCCAAAGCTGCTAAAATGAGTACCCTGCTTCTTGGGGGCAATGAGTTTACACATTGTAAACCGCTTAGGGAGTGCTAAAGTGCACTGATAAGTGGTATAGAAATGTACTTGCTATTGCTTGTTATTGATGGGCAAAAACCCACCAGTGTCTCCCAATCAAACTACTTTTCCACTTTGATTCACATGTGATAAATTCCTCCTGCTGCAGTTCCAATATGCAGTCACATGGTGTGAGTGGACATGATTATGCTCTTCTCCTCCTTTCACCTTTTCCCTGCACCATCCCCAAGCAGGCTTTTGTTTCCTTTTTATTTAATGGATTGCCATGATCACATAATTGTGCTAAAATAAATAAAAGTAAAAGTAAATACAGACTAAAAGACATGTTGGGAAGGAGTTAGGGCAGGGAGGCAGAGCTGTGGAGGCCAGCATACAGAAAGCAGAGACTAGGACAGAAGCAGTACCATCACGTTTTTGAAGTGCTGTGTAATAATGAGTGTCCCCAACCCAGTATGTTTATGTTTTCTATACAAATGTTATTTGGTCATTTTATGAGCCTGGTGTGCTTCAAGCAAAAACAAACTGTCTTAGCCTGTGTGCTCTTACTCACAATAGATAGATAGATAGATTATTATTATTATTTGTCTGTGGCAAAATATCCATTACAAAACATTCAGACTGGTGACAAAATTACAATTGTATTAGACACAGAATGAAAAAAAGTTAAAATAAAAAACAAACAAACAAAAGGCTACTGGATAAAACATTGAGCCAACAATAATAATGATAACTACAACAACTGATCTCTTTTACAATCCATTACAATCCATTGCTACTGTCTTCAAGAAGTTGCAGCAGATCTTTTGTGCTGCTACTGCAAAGGTGGCAATCAAATGTGATGGATTTAGAATGATCGGTCAACAAGCCACAAATAATATCAGACAATGGCCAACCCACCCTCATTCTCAAGGGATTTCCCAGAAAATATGTCCTGGGGTCACTATATAAAGGGCATTGTAATAAAGAGTAAACTAAGTCTCCCAACTTCCCAGAACCACAAATACATAATAATTGTGTATAAGGGATCCCTTTATATCTTCCCTTCAGATGAGCGGACATTCTTCCTCATTAAGGATGTTTGCCATAATAATAATAATAATAATAATAATAATAATAATAAATTTTATTTGTATTTCCCGCCTCTCCCTGCAGATCGAGGCAGGATTACAACAGAGAATAAAATCAACAATAAAATACAAGATACAGTATTATCTAAAATACAATTAATAGAACAAACTACAAAACTACTACCAATGACTAAAATGACTGTATTCTGCAGCTTGGTCATACATGTCCCAGTTTTCTTCTGTGAAATACTGGTGGCTATGAAGATAACATCATCTATTTTGGTTTCTCTCAGTGCGAGTCAATACATTTTAGCTGGCCTTAGTTGCCATCTGAAAATTTCTGCTTGCCAGGACCCTGCCCTTGACCTCATGCTGTGCTTCCATATCAAGTTAGGGACACTGCCATGCTCCCTTCTCCACCTCCAAATCTGAAAATAAGGGTGGGATCATTCTTCCAACTTTCCTATAGCTGTAGACAACAGATATGTGAAAAGATTTTAGCCAGAGTCTAATAACCTGGAATATTTCCCCTTTCCTTTAGATTTTACTTCTGCCCCCTTCCTGGGGCAGAAGTAAAATCTCTCTACAGAAACCACTTGGGAAATCCAGGTGTTTAAAGCAATGTCTGGGGTAGCTGCATGTCCACTCAAATGCAAAGGGGATTTCATGCTGTTTTGAACTAAGTAAGATTTTATTAACCAACCCGATACCTTGCAGATGTTTTGGATTGACTCCTATCATGCCCAGCCAGCATAACCAAGTTGGATGGGGGGAGGGGGGGAGGCTGTCATGGTATTAGATAGCATGGTAAGCTATAGAAAGTCTAAGTCAACAAAATCACCCTATCCTTCTCTATCTGTTAGCATACTTCATCTATGACTAGGGTAACCAAGATAGTTTCCACTCCACCAACTATGGGTACATCTACACTATATAAATAATGCAGTTTGACATGAGTTTAACTGTCATGGCTCCATCCTATAGAATCCTGGAATCTGTAGTTTTACAGGGCCTTTAGCTTTTTCTGCCAGGGTGCTGGTACCACACAAAACTCCAAACCCCAGGATTAAATAGGATGGATCCATGGCAGTTAAAGTAGTGTCATCTGCTTAATTTCTACAGTGTAAATGCACTCCTACGTCAGACTTATAGGGTTTGGTTTTTTTTGGTAACTGCTTCAGTCATTTTCTTTTTCACCAGAACAGAGAAGATTATTTCAGCATGCTTGATTATTTATTTACTAATAGTATAATACATGATAAGCAGTTTCTTACTGTTCAATACCAAGATTTTTCCTTGTGGCCTAAATATGACTTTTTCTTTGAATGGATTTGCTTCAGATTTCCTTAGGTTGTAATTTTAAAATCACCTTGACATATCCTATATGCAGCTAATATTTTTATCCTCAGAGTGCCTTTTGTTTATATTTCACTTTTAAAGCAGCTGCACACTTTACATGAATTTGTTACTTTGGTTTTATCATAGATATAGTATACTAGTTAAATATACTACCGTAAGTAAAATCAGACAGAAAATCTGGTCCATAAAATCTCTCCTGTCAAGTGATTCATACTGAGAACAATTTGTTGACATTGTAAATCAGATTATAATGCTTGTGTTGCAGTTCATTTGAATTAATTTGCCAGTTTAACCAGACACATTATCAAATCCCTATTACAGTTAAATATTATACACAAGCAGCCTAATCCACAATTCAATTAAGCTAAAAATAGAAACCAGTTTAGTTCTTTTGATTGAAACAGGGAGGCTAACCTGGCCTAAATGCTTTTCCATTAGTTTGTAATATGGATTGTATTTGCTGTGTCCATTTCTAGTGCTGTGTCTTTAAGAGGCATGCTGGTAATACGCATTTCCCAGGTATCAACATTAATATATGGAGATGCCAGCAAAACTTACTAGGAACTGTGAGAGAGCTGTAAGAACTGTTTGCAATGTCTCAGAGAAGGAACTGGCACGATGACAGCCTGAATTCTTCAAATGGGAAGATTGCTGGTTTATTCACCCAGGAATCCTTGCTTTTGACTCTGTTGGTCTGAATTTACCAGGAACACTGTTATCAATTACAACCAATAGTACTTGGGAAACTACAGCCTAAATCCTGTTGTTCATCTGGTTTAGAAAAGATCCATTCAATCAATGGGATTTGCCTATTTGTTGATTCACCCATTCAGCAACTGATTGAATAAGTCTACTGTAGTTGGGACTAACCAACAGGATGTCAGTCTACATTTCCCGAGTGCCACCAGGACCTAGACAGCACAGTAGCACCAAGTGGTAGCTAGAGATGCAGGAAAGACAAACTAGAAATGACGCATACAGACCTCTCTCTTCCACTCACACTTTGGCAGTAGTATGAACTGCTGATAAGCGTCATGTAAGTGGTAAGTCTGGAGTATTGGGAGTCTGGACTGGTGGAAGGGATGTAATAAGGATGGGTATAAAGGAGAAAGGTGCTTAGAGGAGATGTAGGCATGGGCTGTCTCACCAATAAGCTGGTCCAGTTTTCTAAGATTTTGAAAAATGACTCATTTCTGAGTTTGATATGGTGCCTCTCATGAAGGATGTACTGTACAATTTTGATGTGAGCCTCAATAATATAGTTTTTTTGAAACACACACACACACACACACACTCATTAAAAACCTAGTTTTTCACAGCCTCATTGTTTATGTTGTTTGATTGACATAAAGTTGGCCAATTTAGAGTTAAAACTGGACTTGAATGCTGCTTATCTTTTTGTTTCTGCTTTGTAGGGCAAATCTTATCCTTTCAAAGGCCCCTTTCCTCCGATGTGGAATCCCATTGCCTATTTGGATTACAACAACCTGTGGCGGACAATGGACGAAATGGGGAAGGAGGTATTAAGCTCTTGATCAGTTAAGGAACACAACTGTTGAGACAGCTGATGTGTTTCAAACAGCAGCCTCGGGATCCAGGCTTCAGTGTCCTTTGGCAAAGTGTGGCTCCTCCATCATGCTCAAGGATGCAGGTCTTTCTCTTTTCACCACATCGTACTCCAGGTTCCCACTCCCCCCCCCAGCTGCCCAATAATATTTTTCTGGATTGTTGGGCTGATTTTCTGTGGCCCTCAAAAGCAAGAAGGAAAGTAGCCTAACATCTAATAGAGAAAAAAAAATGTGATATAATTTTGAGGTTTTAACCTTGTGCATACAAATTGGTGGGTGAATCCCACTGAATTTCAGAGAACTTATTTGCTTCCTATGAATCACGCACTCCTCCTGAATATGTAGGACTAAAATTGTTAACCGAAGTATTGGTTATGCTCAGTGTTTATGCTCAGTGTTTTCATAATAAAGTTGTCCATCTTAACCACTCTGAGCTCTTGGTTGGACTGAGAGACTTAGTGGGTGGGAATGGAACATCTTGGCCAATGCGCTCTCTCTCTCTCTCTCTCTCTCGCTCTCTCAATATCTGTGTGTGTGTGTGTGTGTGTGTGTGTGTGTGTGTGTGTATTTATTCCTTACTAACCAGATTCAGGGCTTATCCCAACTTCATATCTTATCTGGAGTGACATAGTGAGGCTAATATTTTTGTTTGTCCCAAGAAAATCCAAACCATGAGCCCTTTTGAGGGGTCCATCTACAGTATATCCATTGGCTCATTTCAGAAATCTAACAAAACCATTGTTTTACACTGAGCGTGGTACAGAATGCAATGCATGGTTTGGACTGGCAAATGTAAAGGACAGTTTTGAGCAGATTGTTTATTGTCATTTTCTGTTTGCTCATGGTTCTCATTTTTATGGAACTGCAGGTGTGTCTGGAGGTGTGAGAGAGCCAGTTCAGGATAGTGGTTTGAGTGTTGGCTCTGACATTATGACTCTGAGAGACCAGAGTTTAAATCCTCACTAGCCATATAAATCCACTCGGTGGCCTTGGGGAAGTCAGACTCTCTCAGTAAATTCCAAAGCCCCTCTGAACAAATCTTGCCAAGAAAACCCCATCTTTGATTAACTTTAGGTCAAGTCAGAAATGACTTGAAGACACTCAGCAACAAGAAGTGAAGATAGAAAAGTGGCTATAACAAGAGCTGAAACTATGGCCTGGTATAAACAGGCCCTAAACAATGCCTTCATCACACCCCACACCCCTAGTATGTGACTAGGGCATCATCACTGTGCAGCGCTGTATAGATGGCGCACGCAGCGATGGTATTGCTGCTGCGCTGCATCCAAATGGAGCAATGAAGCAGCAAGGTGTTCGCGTCATCGCAGGCTGCTTGCGGTGGCGCTGCTGTGCAGCAACAAAAGGTGGCCCCAGCCCACCTTTTCGGGTCCGCTTGTACCGGGCCATTGAAACAGAAGTAGTACAAACCATGGTTTGCAAGCCCATTCCAGAACTGTTTCTTGAATCTGTTTTCCTGGCCAACTCAAAATATGCTTAGTCATTTCACACTAATTTTCACAAACCACAGTTTACTCTGATGCATGAATTGTACCATTAGTTGGCCTGTGACTACAGCACATATTTTCAGTCACAATTTTTCATTTATAAAATGGAGGCACAGTAGTTGAACATTTCAAGCTTCTGGGATCTCATTTATTTTTAATAAATGAGCCTGGTATGCAGAGGACATATGCTTGGAATTAAATATTTCCCAGCCTAGTGGGCAGTGTTAGGAGGCTAGGGTACTGCACTGCTCTCCTTGGAGAACTTAGAAGCCCAGATTTCTCCAAATACCCTTAAGGGGCTGTGGAGACAATTTTGCCATGTTTTTAGGCTCCTTGCACCATTTTAGGCCCAGGAGAGGGCTTCCCTACCAAATTCTGGTTTACTTTTGTTTTTAAAAAGGTCCTTTCCCAAGCCTAAAATGGCCTGGGAGGGCAAAACAAGCAATGGCATTTAGCATCTACATTTCTATACTACTTAATAGTGAACTCAGCATTCTCTAGGCGATTTACAATCTGTAAGTCAGTTGCCCCCAACAAGCTAGGTATTCATTTTACCAACTTACCAAAGGACTCTATGGAAGGTTGAGTCAACCTTGGAGTCCTGGGATTGAACTCACAGTGTTGTGGCTGTAGTACCAGCATTTAATCACTGTGCCAACTGGGCTCCTTCAAAACAAGGGCATTTGAGAGACATGAGGCAGCAGTGTCACGGGGGGTGTTCAGTGTCACGGGGTGTGTGGACTGCACCAGGTGACACCTGGCTCTGTCCCCCCCCCCCCCCCCCACCCGCTGCTGTTTGCCACAGCATGTGGCAGGGAGCGAGAGGCTCAGGGCACCCCTTCCTCCCTGCTCAGTGCCGCTTTACATGTGTGTAAAGCTGCACTGGATAGGGAAGAAGGGGTGCCCTGGGCCTCTCCTTCCCTCCTTTCTCAGTGCAGCTTTACACAGGTGTAAAACCACACTGGGCAGGGAGGTGAGCCCAAGTCCTTTTGGCCCTGCACCCTGAAGGATATATAAAAATATAATTAGTATTTTGACTGTAAAATCCTTGCTAGATTTGCCTTGAAATGGAACAAAATACGTTGCTCATTTGAAAGAAGTACTGGCCCTGAATAAAAAGAAGTGTTGAATTCTAAATACTTAAATAGTACATTCTGTGATTTTTTTGCACTCAATATGTAACTCCTATTCTCTTTTAGATCCCCAATGAAGCCCCCTGGGAGGCACCACATGCAGATGAATGGGACAAAATGACGATGCAAGAATTAATAGACAAAATCTGCTGGACAAAGTGAGAAGTGTTTTTATACATACTACGTTTATAAGATAGTTATCCATAGTATCTATCTATGGCAAACACCCTCATCTTATGGCAATGTGCTGGGCATACAGGGAGAGGAGAAATAAAAAGAGTGAGAGTGGCTCTGTCCCCTTTTGGCTCTTGACCCACAAACAGCAACATCCATGTGGCCCTACCAGATTACCCCTAAGTGAATATGATTTTTCACAGAAAAAAGTTTACCCACTTCTGTTTTAAAAATAACAACAAATGTTTTGAATCAGGCCCAGAAAAACATGAGGAAAAACTTCTGTAGAAGTGTTGGGAAAAGTGAGATATAGGTGGTGTCTGCACGTCCTGCCCCTGAAGCTCTCCCAAGCACTCCCATTACCTGGGCCCTCTGTTGTGATGCCTGGTGGCTGTTCACATGCATATCCTGCTCTGCTGCCTAGCACAGCTGCAGCACCACCAAGTCATTTGCTGATGAGATCAGAACAAAGATCTTCTGGGAAGAGTCAGAGCAATCAGGAATTTCTTTACTCCATTTTAACAGGGAGCTTTGGGGCTGAACATGCTGGACTTTTCCCAGACCATTCACACCAGACTTGGGTATTGGGCCCTGCAGACTCTCCACCAAGAGGACAGGGAAGGCCAGTTTATTAGACCCATGCAAACAGAGCCATAGTAGTGAAACTGGGAAATGTGAGTGATTGTACAGAGTAATCAAGCTGGCAAAGCAGAAACTGAACTGTCAGTCCTGTGCTCACCCAGCCAAACACAGGGTCTATTAGAAGAAGAACCAACTTTTGTAATCTTTGTAAAACATATACAAACTTAAAAACTACTTGTGTGTAATGAAATGCATGGTCTAATGGAGAAGAGAAAGAAGAAGGCTAGCAAATCAGAGGCAGCCCATTTAGCTTCATTCAGGTTCTCTCCTGGCTCATATGAGCTTGTTCCTTGAACATGCCAACAGTCTCATCTCTTAGGTGGCAGGGGAACCATACAGTGGCCTATACCTGTGGATTCCCATACCTGTAATCCCAGTGCTGCCCAGGAGAGGAGCTAAATGACTGGGTTTCTGTAAAATGGTGCATCATTGATTGATGCCTGGATCCATGCTTATGCTGTGGTCCAAGCCTATTCATCTGTACACAATAAAGTTGTGGCCTTTTCCATTCCAACAAAATGTTGGAGGGGCTGCAGTGGCAAGCTGAAATGCTTAATGCAAAGCCCCACACTCACCCCTGGGTCTGCAAGATATCACACCCACAATTTCATGCAGACAAATTGATTTGGATTAGCATCTTAGTTCAATGAACCTTAGTTCAATGCTGGCAAGGAGGCAGGTTAGTAGTGACTGCTGCCTGGTAAATATCTAAGGTCATCAGGCTGGTTTTATGGGAAGAGAATATGTGAGGAGTTTGGGATGAACAGTGAGGAGTCTGCCACTGCAGCCCCTCTAATGTCTGCCATCTGAGACAGTTGCCTCTCTCTGCCTATTGCTAGAACTAATCCGTAGCATTTGCAATGGGCTCCAGGTGCCTAAAAACCCATCTCTCTATTTTTTCATAAATGAGCCTTTGTGTATATTTTATATATTCCTGTACTTTTGATGTCCCATTGTGATCAAGATCTATGTTGTTGTTTTTAAAATGGCTTCTCTTCACTAGGAGGCAATGGACCAGAAGAGTAATCTCAAAAAATTTTCTTCTGTTTGGCTGACAAATGGAACACATTTGCCTTTGTTTTATATAGCATGCTGGAATGGCCATCTTATGTGGTTGAAAGTGCATGACAGATTAGATAGCTAGTCAGATCTGGCAAGCTGAAATGTAGCAGAAGAATTATGGCAGAAAACTGTATAGATTAGATGATTTGCTGTAAACTGTACATAATTCAAACAATGGATCATTCAAGGGTCCCAGTAAAGAGAAAGGGAGACAGAGGGAGAGAGATTTATCTCTATGTATGGTTATCTCTAAAAGGAAGACATCCCAAGGGCTCAGAGTGCATGTAGTTTCTAGCATGGCATGTATGCACTGGTGATCTGGATGAAGAGAACTGATCATATAGAATGCAATTCACAGAGCTGCATGCATGTGCAGTGTGCTCAGAGGTACTTCTGAGAAACCATTCCTGAAATATTCAACAAGCCACTTTGAAATCTTGGGAGAGATTTAGGAAATTCATTCACTACAATGTAAGAAGCGTTGATATGTCAGAAATGGAGCAGTACCAACAGATATGCAAAACAATCTGCACATTGCATTAAGGGGCTTTTTGAATCTTTATTCTATATTAAAATGTTGAAAGCCAGCATGATGAAGTGGACAGAGTGTTGAAATATGAATCTGAAACAATTGCTTCTCATAAGTCTACACCAGTTTGGGCACTGGTTTCATATCTCTACTCGGCCATGCAACTTACTTACAGGCTTGTTGTCAGGGCATTGAACTTCTTAAAGGAAGTGCTGGATATAAATGTTAACAGATAATTACATGGGAGAAAAAAATCCAGGGGAGCCGTATTGGCCATCCAAAATATAACAAAATCTATATAACAAAAGCAGTGATACCTTTCGGGGGCTAACTCTAAAGCATAAAATGCATGATGAAAGCTTTTGAAGCTTCACTGGTGCCTTCATCAGGCAAAGATGTTAAAAATCATACAGAAGAAAAATGATAATGAAGAGGCAGTAGAGACCACCCCTTTCAGGGCTGTCTGTAAGTGCCCGTTTTTGGTCTGCAGCATTGCCGTAGCAACCCTTACAACATTTCTTCTTTTGCATGAGGTGTGGGCACTGTGATGCCCACACGTCATGCACATGCACATGCTTCCCGTGTGGGCAAGGTGGTGCTGTAATGGCACTGGCCGCATGTAGTAGGGCTTGGGACCATGTGGTTGGTGCATGGTCCCGAGCCCTACTATCACCGCCAGGATGTCACATTCTGGCGGTGTGTACTGGGCCAAAGTTAGAGTTACAATCTATCTGAGATGTTGTCAGTTAAGATTATATTGGGGGATTTCAATCCAGATGGAGGCCACTCCCATTGGCCATGTGAAGATTTGGTTGGAGGTAAAAAACCTCAAAGAGTTAAGTCCCAATCCTTTGTTTCCCTCTTGTTTAGAATGTTGCATGTTAATAAGATACCAAATTTAGCTGCATCAGTGGAATTTAGAGTTTGGATTTTGTCCTAAAAAATTACATTTGACAAAAAAAAGTGTTCCTAGTCTTTTAATTTCTTAAATAATGGAGCTAATATATATATTGGCTTGAATTCACTGAGGCAGTTATGAATATGTAACCTACACATTCATGATTGTTCTATATGCACGGTCTCTACATATTCTCTACTTCAGGGAATACATATTGGGATGGTGAAAGCCTCCCAGTTCCCACATACTGGACAGCATTAATTTCAAGTGACAGAGATCTGTTCCCCTGCTGAACAGGAAGCAGCTGATGTCTCCACCTCCCCACTGCATCCCCCTTTGTACAAGAAGTCTCAGGTGTGAGAGGGAATTGAAACCCTGCTTCTAACTGTCACAATGGAGATCACTCACAGGAGGGGGTGGAATGTCAGCTGTTTGTTCTTGATCGAGAACAAACCTCTGTTGTTAGTACTGTTGTGACTGCTGCCTGGTAAATGAAGGAGGATTGGGCTGCGAGACACTTAGCTATGTAATGAAGGTACCTATGTTGCTAAGTAGGTGACACAGAATCATGGCCACCATTAGAAACACAGACAAGGGAACTCTTTTGACTCCAGTGCATTGCCACCAGTTTTGCTTATCTTTTAGCAAAACATGGTTCTCTATACTAGAATAAACGCCTAATTGTTTCCTTAAGTTATCAGATACCAGGGAGCAAAGTATTTGCTTTTCTGGGAGACTTTTGTCACTTATTGCTTGGCCTGATCAAGGCACCTCCAGAACATAATAAACAGCAACTGAGTTATCTGGTTGTCAAAACATCTAATCAGTACTACATAAAAGTACAGTGTTGCTTTTTCAGTCCATGCCCACTTCGAAATATTACTCAGCTGTCATAAGCATTCATGAGCTGGGGAGAGATCCAAATGTCAGGTCACCCCAGAGGCCAATTCCGTCTTTATGTGCAGTATGGTCTTTCAGTATGATCATGAACAAATGAGAGAAGTTGATTTCTGGGAAGAATTAAATACAGAATAAAATTGTCTACATCTAATTTTTTGCCTTTTGCTTTTAAGTATTTAATGACTTATTGACTGCTTATGTTTACAAAATAATTTAAAGGATTTTTAAAAATCTTCAGTGAAGGGATTATTTGCTTGCTAAAAATTGGAATGTGCAGGGAAATATTTGAAGAAATATCCCGTTGGACAGAGATGGAAACTGTCTGGTGCTCCAGATGTTACTGGACTACAACTCCCAGCATTCTTTCCCAGTGCTTTTGGTAGCTAGGGCTGCTGGGACTTGCAGTCCCCACCACAGGGGTTGGATGGTTTAAGTATAAATCTTTAATTGTTATTCACCTAATTTATTCATACTGGGCATTTCAACCATGTCAACAGTTTCTAGAATTAAGAGGCAGAGATAGATCAAAATGCAGCACTAGCACCTTCTTGTTACTGACATTACCCTCTCTCCATCCAACAACAGCTAATCAAGGATTCCCCCACAAGGATCTTTCCCCCTCTACCAAAGGTGGAAAATTTTGTGTGGAATGTGTGTAGAAGGGCATTGTAATCACTACATTATCCCACACTAGCTCTCAAGTCCTTAAAATAAAAGTAATAGAGATAAGTAATAGTAATGGGATGTGGTGGTTCAAGTGGTTAAGACACTGATTCTGTTGACTGCAAGATTGGCAGGTTGGCAGTTCAAGGCCTGGGTGTTGCATGATGGGGTGAGCTTCCATCACTAGTCCCAGCTTCTATCAACCTAGCAGTTCGAAAGCATGCAAATGCAAGTAGATAAATAGGTACCACTCCGGTGGGAATACAAACAGCGGTCTGTGCAATCATGCTGGCCACATGATCACAGAGTAGTCTCTGACAACGCTGGGTCTTCGGCTTAGTAATGGAGATGAGCACCGCCCCAATGGTCAGACACGACTTGACAACCTTGTCAACAGAGAATACCTTTACCTAATAGGGGTAAACATAGCATGAACTGAGACAGCTTCAGTTTTAAAAGGAAACGAGATATTTGTGTACATTAAGAATTCAAAGGAATAAAATTGATCTTGATATCAAATTTAAATGCCCCAGATGTTTTGATATTTTTTCTTGCTGGAAGGTATGGGAACAAGTCATTTGATCAGCTGAAAGGCAAATGGCACCTGTTCACTTCAACTGAAATGAAAGTTGCAGTACTGGATCACTTTTTTGTCCTGTAAAGAGCACAACTGGGATAATAAGATTATCTATTATTTCTTTGTTATTGCTTTGTATACAGTGCTGCCAAGCGGTTTGCCAAGTTGTTTGTAAATGTGGATGTTACCTCTGAGCCTCATGAGGTCTCTGCTCTCTGGTTCCTTTGGTACGTGAAACAGTGTGGCGGGACAACTAGGATATTTTCAACAACAAATGGAGGACAGGTACGGTAAACCTTAATTTGTTTTCAACCTCATACACTGGGCATACACTACATTCAGTGCATTTGCCAGGATGTTATATATGTGGCCAGGCCTTAAAATGCTTGTAATCCTACACCACACACTATAAGCAGTTGGAATTCAGATACATAGCAATGTTAGTCTGGATCAGTATGCAAAGGGAACATGTAGCACCTCTGAAATTAATAAAGAGAAAAAAGTTGGTAATATAAGCTTTCATAGACTTAAGTCAGACTTACTTACTTTGGTCTACTTCATCGGACATCATCAGTAGTTGAGTTGATTCAATGAACTGGTGTCCATCATTGGGCTGGCAATGTGCAATGTCATATGGAGTGGTTGCTACATATGACATAGCACCAATCTACTCTATTAGTTGAGGGTGGTTTTTTTGTTCATGCTTTCTTAAGTCAACTCGGTTTACGTCTACAAGTTTTGAAACATGTGAGAGATATGCTTCTTGAAGGAAGATCTCAAACAGTTTCATTAAAATATCTTTTCTCATTTGCTGGAGAAACAGTGTATGTATTACCACAAGTTTAACAGTTCTTTTGTCAGTACCAGTGTGGTTTACATTTCAAAATGATTTCATGAATTCTATTACTTTTCAGTTAGGCCATACAAGAAATCCCCTTCCCCCATTTCATCCTCCCCTTTCTCCCTGATTCCTTTCTTTCTTTTTTTTCCTGCCTTCTTATTTCTTTCAAATTTTCTTCATCAACATGTTTTCTTCTTCTATCCATGTTCCTTCTTGTTGGTGTCCATCTCCAGTGTCCTGTACCTTCTTTCTCTGAACTTCTTTTCATCTTTCCATTTTTCCACCTTCATTCTTTCTGTGCAACCACACTATTTTTTCTTCTCCCTCCTTGGTGTGCCTTCTCCATTTCTCCTCATGCCTTTAACCTCTCCAGTCTACTTCCTCTTGGTGTGTCTCTATTTCTCCATTCTCTTATTTCATCCTGTCTGTAGTGTGTCTACACTTCCCCACTCCTAATGTTCTCCATAAGCAGCCCCCCCCCCCCAGCATTCAGCTTTAAACCACAAGGTAGCATCCTGTAGACCTCCTCTTGTCATCCTCCCTCCCTCCTATTCTTTGCTGGTTTTTGAACTCACTGCTTGCCATCATAACCCCTACTTACCACAGAGTGATAATTCTAATGAAAATGGCAATAGGAATGGGAGGAACCTTGTAACAAATCAGAACACTATCCCGAGACTGTTCCCTGAAAAGCACCCTCAAAATTGGGGAAGATGTACTTTATTATTCTGCCTTAACCTTTCCTGTGAGAAATGAAAATTAATGCAGTAGTTATGGTTTCAGGCATATAATTCACAGCATAAATCACAGTAAAATGCTAATCATTAAGCTGTGGTCTTTAAACTGCCACTAAATCTTTGAGAGATATGTAAAATAAAATTAATGGGGTATTAGGAAGTCGCTTCATTCAATGTAATACCAATGAGTAATTTAGCTAGAGCTAGAAGACAAAAACAAAATGGATCCTGTGAGTAAGCATTTATTACATATGGATATTATTTGAAACTACCATTTTGCCTGTTGTACTGTTTTCTCTCTGTCTTTCAGGAGAGGAAGTTTATAGGTGGTTCTGGTCAAATTAGTGAGAGGATTATGGAATACTTGGGAGAACAGGTTAAACTAGAGAAGCCTGTAAACCATATTGATCAGACTGGTGAAAATGTAAAAGTGGAGACTCTGGACCATGAAACATTTGAGGTGATTTAAATAATGGAATTCTGACATCTAAATAGGTTATCTGTGGTCATGTAAAAGAGAATCAATGCATTGATGACATATTTATATGTTTCATTGTTTTAATAAATAAATAAATATAAAAACCATGACTGCTTTGCCTCCAAAAATGGTTTGGTATAGTTGTTTTTTTATCTTCAAGTTATTTCTGACTTATGACAACTTTAAGGTAAACCTGTAACTGGGCTTTCTCAACAAGATTTGTTCAGAGGGGATTTTCTATTCTCTTACTCTGAGGTTGAGACTGTGTGACTTTCCCAAGGTCACACAGTGGGTTTCTGTAGTCAAATAGGGTAGCACTATACCACATCAACCCTCAAAAATTGGTATAGTAATGTTTTGAATTAAAATAAATAATTTAGCTTGAAAAGTTACCTTTTGGGCTACCCCAGCTGGGTTCTGATTTAGAATTATAAGGTATTATAAATGTGAGCATGTTTCTTTATGTCTTTTAAGCATGGTGAGGGCTGTACTTTATTTTTCCATATACCTGTATTTTAAAAAAATGTTTGGTTGTCTTTGGGGTATAACAATGTTTTTATCTCTTTAGTCATATGTTCTTTTATGTTGTGAGGCACCTTGGATCCCAATGTTCAGAGAAAGGCAGGATGTAACTAAAGAAATAAAGAAATAGATCCCATTAAGATCATTTTGTTTACATTTCTTTTCAAGGCTCAGTATGTGATTTGTGCCATACCACCAGCACTTACTTTGAAGATTCATTTTAACCCATCTATGCCTTCTATGAGAAATCAGTTGATCAATCGGGTTCCTATGGGATCAGTCATCAAATGTATAGTATACTACAAGGAAGCATTCTGGAGGAAAAAAGGTATTTCATTTTCACTGAAAAGTAGAAAGTAGTCATTTATCTCGGTTAGTCTCAAAAGTGCTACAAGATCCCTTTGCATATTATACATGTACAATGGTCCATCAGTCCCTATTTGCCTTCAAATACTAAGGGTGTGAAAGATGGATTGCTATTTTCTGCTGGAATTATATTCAGGAGTAATAATAAGGAGAAGGAGATGGAGAAGGAGATGATAAGAGAACATTCCACACTATTGGATATTGCCTCACTTATTCTTAGATACTTGGATAGACTCTGAATCCTTTGATAGGCAAAAACTCCAGTCAATAATACCTAACAGACTGTGAAAAGATGATGATGATGGTATGATGATGATGATGATGATGATGATGATGATGATGATGATGATGATGATGATATCTTAGTTTCTTGTGTCCTTTTTAGTGGAAAGGTAGGATTAAAAAGAATAATAGATAATGAAACAAAGAAATTGAGTCTTATCATGGTTATTTCTCTGTTATATGTGGTAAGGATGTTTTTGATACAAATTT
Source organism: Sceloporus undulatus (assembly GCF_019175285.1). Classification (NCBI taxonomy): domain Eukaryota; kingdom Metazoa; phylum Chordata; class Lepidosauria; order Squamata; family Phrynosomatidae; genus Sceloporus; species Sceloporus undulatus. Next base: position 74,426,223 of record NC_056524.1, read on the forward strand.
ACTATAATTTGCAGTTATGCTCCTGGGCAGGTGAATTTGTCGGAACGACATCTTGATTATTGAATTTAATTTTCAATTTTTCCATTTCTTTTTATCCCAAATATGAAAAAAATTAAATATTGGAGAAGTCATTCTGACAATTTCATCTGTCCAGGAGAGCCTGTTCATACCAGACAGTTAGAGTGTCATTATTCCACTGAGTTCTACGGTTTCATCCTGTAGAATCTTGGGATTTGTGGTTTGGTGACTGAGAATTTGAAATGCCTCTACCTAAACTGCAAATTCCAGGATACCAAAGGATGGAACCTTGACAGTTAAAGTAGAATAATAGAACTATAAAAGCATAATGTGAATGGGCCTCAGGTCTAGGTCTTTAAGGGCATAATTCTTAAATGCCCAGGTGTGAATCTCTGTGTATATCACCCATATTAGTTCGGAATTTAGGATTGCCACCTCTTTTCCTAACACTTATCAGGTACATGGTAGACGTAATATAGTCCTCCCCATGGTGAGAAATAGCGTACTATTGAATTTATCAAAGAGAAATAGAGGATAATTTTTTAAATTGTTTTTAAGGAACCTGGATATTCGCACATTGTTGATAATGGAAAAAACTTAAGGCTGTGTTTGTAGTTTTTTAAAAAGTTCTGAATATGAGAGAAATGAAAACCAACAGAATTTGCCATCCTCAACAGATAATACCATGTAGGAAAAATCCAAGAACAGGATTTGCAGTTTTTATAAAATGTCCTTTTGAAAAACAAATACATTGATGCACTTGCCCTTGGGTGACTGTGTAATCTGTCTGTGTCGTCCTCTGTCCTGCACAACTCTCAGCCCCAGGCATTTGTTTTGCCTGTATACGATTCTGTAGTTCTGGACTTCTCCTCTTGGCATTTCCACAGATACTGTATTTCAGGTGAAAATATGTGAAATATCTCTTTCTGGTTAACTACTCTGAGATGTTTTCTTAAGTAGCTCTTCCCATGCCTGCCAAGCTGCTCTATGGGCTTCGTTAGTACCACTACCTGTAGCTGGGTTTTCTTGCAGCACTGAAACAGCTGCATACATTCCATGTAATAAACTTTGCTGTGATAAATATAACACCTTAGATGTTATTTAAGTACACTGATTACTCACATCTAGATCTCTTTTTCCATGATCTCAGATTACTGTGGTACCATGATTATTGAAGATGAAGATGCAGCTATTGGATTGACATTAGATGACACCAAACCTGATGGAAGCTTTCCAGCCATAATTGGGTAAGTTATACCCCAAATTTTGTGAGTGAACAACAGTAAGAAGGAGGATCGAAATGTGAAAAGTATCTTACTTGTATCTTGACTGAAGTGTGCATCATATGGTAGAAAAATAGTTCTTTATGGAAAAGGTACCACATTTCATGGCAGTATTTACAGCAGTATAAAAATAGCCCCTGGAGAAGAATCCTGGTACATTCAGAATGGAATTTATTTTGTTCCAGTCTTATATGTTTTTCTGTCTATTTCATTTAACAGGTATACCTTTTCATTTACTATGCAGATGTACTGAAACATGTAGGTATGATATAAAAAGGGAAAGTTCATATTACCTTTGTGTGAAATGTGTAAAGTATGGCAGTCTAATTTAGAATTCTGTTCCCACATGAATGCAGTGGCCTGTCCCCACTCTTATTCCTTAGTACACTATATTCAGGTGACTTGTATTTTTCACTGAGAAAATGCACATTTTCCCTTTTCTATAGCATCCTATTGAAAGGTAAAGGAAAATACATGGCGGTTCCATCCTTTGTATTTCATTATGTTGTTATACAGTATCAAAAAGTGCCATTGGACAGTGTCTGACATTTTTGAGGAAAGAAAAAACATTTCAAGACATCAGATCTAACCATTAAAAATGTTATTTGATAATCAGAATAAGATTCTCTTCTGTGCTTCTTAATCTATTCTATGTATTCTGTGTTTTTAAAAATTTTAGTTTCATCCTTGCTCGGAAGTGTAGAAGATTATGTCACCTCACTAAGGAAGAAAGGTATGAACAATAAAATCACTGTGTTCCCCCCCCCCCCCCAAAAGCCAAATGTGATGCTTCTTTCTTTCTATAACTATGTGGTAGCAATGGTGTCACTAGGGTTGGCATTATCCAGTGTGGTAATGCATGGTGTCACCCCCACATTGAGCTCCTCCCATACCACACAACTCAGAATCCTTAGTAATGTTTTTTGTACTAATGTTAGTCATAAATCATAATTGCTGTCTAATACTGACCGTAATAGTAATAGTTATGACAAAAACAACTAACAAAATTAAAATTATACCTTTAAATTACAATATCATGTGCACAGCCTAAATGTATTTACATGCATATAGCTTCATGTGGTTAAAGTGAAAATTTGGTAAGATGTGATGTTTTAAAAAAGAATTTAAAAAGAATGAAACATTTAAAATGTTAATTTATTTATTTTAATTTAAAATTTAAAATTTATTTTTTAAGTGGGGGCTTCTCTCTTCTCCTCCCACTGAGCCCTGCCTCACTGACACTTTAGTGTTTTAAAGGGATGCAAGTAAACACTACAGCCCATTTCTGTCCAAAGGCAAATGTTTGGTGAGCAATGGTATCACCCCCCCCCCGAGTGTCACCTGATGCAGCCCACACCTCATAGTGATGCTCCTGTGTAGTAGTAGAAGGTATTTTCTGCTTGTACAAAATCCTAGTAGCAGTTTTGTCCAACTCACAGATGAAAAGATCTAGGAAAGGTTACTCTTTTTTTTTTTTTGATGACATTACCAAAAGAATCCCCCAGCCATGATTCAAAAATGAACTACAAAGTGTTTAAAAACTGAATTACAGTAACACATCAACACAGAATGCTTGATTGCCACAACAGTTACTTAACTGTATGTTTTGTTGGGTTTTTTTTTTAAATTTAAACCAAGACATTTGCCATGTTATACAGCCCAGAAAGGAGACTGGTCAGCTTAGTTCTATTAATTTGTAATTGAAACTTTTCAAAACCTCACTTCATCTTTGCAGATACCACATTGCTTACAAATATTATAAAACAATAAAAATAAATCAAAAACTACAGAACAAAGAATCAAAGCAAAGAAAACTGCAAAAGAACAAAAATATAAAAACAGAATGATTTAGTAAATTAAAATGCCTTGGCAAACAAAAATGGAATAAAAAGCTTTGCTCTGCATGATTTTTTAATTGAGATGGTATAATCAGGAGATCTCACACTAGCTATTTATGACAGCCAACACATGAAGGTTACTTATTACTTTGGATACAATTCCCTCCCCCCCCTTCATCAAACCAGAAGGAATATTTAGAGTGTTTCCAGACATACCACTGGCTGTGGTTAAACCAATTCTTAAAAAGCCTTCCCTCAATCCCCTAGAGAGATCCAATTATTGGCCGGTATCGCTTCTACCGTTTTTGGGTAAGGTGATCAAGAGGGCCATTGCCAACCAATTCCAAGCAGTCTTGGATGACACTGATTATCTTGATCCATTTCAGACTGGCTTCAGGTCAGGATACGGAGTGGAGACCGCCATGGTCGCCTTGGTTGATGATTTCCATCTGTGCGTTGACAGGGGAAGTATGGCCCTGTTGGTGCTCTTAGACCTCTCAGCGGCCTTCGATAACACCGGCCATGGTATCCTTCTGGAATGCCTGAGGGAATTGGGAATCGGGGGCACTGCTCTGCAGTGGTTCTGGTCCTATCTCTCTGGCAGATTCTAGTTGGTGTCACTTGGCGACAACTGTTCAGCCAAGAGGGAGCTCAAATTGGGTGTCCCTCAAGGTGCGATATTGTCGCCAATGCTCTTCAATATTTACATGAAGCCGCTGGGTGAGATCATCCAGAGACATCATCCAGTATGCTGATGACACCCAAATTTGCTTCTCCATGTCTCGGACTGCTTCAGTGACCAAGGATGACATCTCTCCTCTGAATGACTGAAGTCAGTAATGGATTGGATGAGGGAAAATAGACTTAAATTGAATCCAAATAAAATGGAGGTACTCATCATAGGCAAAAACAACAACAACAACAACAACAATAATAATAATTTATATTCTGCCTTTTCCTTGCAGAATCAAGGCGGATTACAAGCAAAGGTAACAAAAAATTACAGATACAAAGTACAAAATAACCCCCCTGTCAGTTAAATAACAGCAAACATAATAATAAATTAATTATGCAAAAAAGTCAAAAATACATGATAAAGAATACAAAATACAGAAATCCAATATACATGGCATAACATAATAATACAGGATACATGACATAGCATAATAATAACGTAGCAGATAATCTAAATGACAATCCCCAACTCTCCCCTGGCAGCAAAACAACAATCAATTATCAATTACATATCTAAAATAGTTAAATTCTGGGCTGATGCAGCAAGGGGTTCCGGGGGCATTGGAGAGCGGCAGAGCATGAAATACTCTGCCTCTCTCCTTCATGTCCTTTTCTGGGCTGGTGCAACCAGGTGGTCTGGGAAGAAGAAAAAAAGGCCAAGAGCCAGCATTTTGAAAGTGCTGCTCTCCGAGAGCATCTACCAATAGCTGCCTCAGGTCTGCTGGGCTTAAGGTGGTCCGGGGCAGGAGAATTGGGCAGGAGAAGACAGCCTCTGGTCTACAGTCTTTCCAAACACCACTCGGCTTAATCAAAACTCACCTTCCTCACTGCCTCCACTCTTCCCAGCCCAGATGGAATTAGGGGGCTGTCAGCTGACATTCTATCTGGTTCTTTCAGTGTCTCAGGCTGCAGCTGCCAGGTGTTGTAGGCTGGAGAGAACAAGAGAAAGGTGCCTTTTGAACTCTTCTTCCTTCAGCATCTCAGGCTGGTGATAAGCTCCCCAGTTCTGGTCAGGGTCACACTTCCCCTAAAGGACTACGTTTGCAGCTTGGGGGTGCTCCTGGACTCGTCATTCACCTGTTGTCCCAAGTGGATGTGACAGCTAGGAGTGTGCACTAACAGCTCCGCCTGATTCTCCAGCTACAACCCTTCCTGGAACGGGAAAACCTTGAAATGGTTGTACACTCCCTGGTAACCTCTTATCTTGATTTCTGCAATGCGCTCTACATGGGGCAACCCTTATGCCACATTTGGAAGCTGCAGCTGGTCCAAAACATAGCAGCCAGATTGGTGACTGGGAATTCCAAGTTTGATTCTATCACACCCATTTTAAAATCCCTTCACTGGCTACCTATTAGCTTCCGGGCACAGTATAAGGTGTTGGTTATTACCTATATAGCCCTACATTGCCTGGGTCCAGCTTACCTGAGGGAATGCCTCCTCCCATATAATCCTTCCCGCACTCCCAGATTCTCAGGGAAGAATCTACTACAGTCAGAGAGAACTAGACTGGTAACTACTTCCCAGAGGACGTTTTCTGCTGCCACTCCAAAAATCTGGACGAGATCCGCCAAGTAACATCTTTGGAGGCCTTTAAGAAGGCAATAAAAATGTATCTTTTCTGGTGGGCCTTCCCAAACTGATCCCCTAATCTCACTCTTCACTTCCTTAAATTGTTATCTTCAGACTGATTCGTTCTTGACTGATCTTATTGCCCATTGTTTGGGAATTGCTTTTAACGTTAATTTTAGGAGGGAGAGGGAGTGGAATCTGGAGTCTAGTGTACTTTTATCTACCATTTCTGTGCTTTTGATTTCATTGTTTTCTCTTTTTTATATGCTATTACCCGCCTTGATCCAACACAGGGAGAGGCGGGTTATAAATAACAATAACAATAATAATTACAAAGATTTCTTCTATACTGACATGATGAAGATCAAGGACAGGCAATATTGTCAAGTTCTGTAGACAATTTTCTGCCCCTAGGACTGCACAAGGACTGAACACACAGCCAAAAATGCCAAAGAAAATAGGACGTGGCTGGAAGTTTGCTTGTGGATTTGAAGAATAGATAATCTTTTATTTAAACAGTGCAGACATCTGTAATGTACTGAAAAGTTAAATGACCACTACTGGTAGCTACTAGGAGAGGCAGAGTAGGCCTTCTGGTGAGTCTGGAGGCCTGGGGCAACAAAAAGTGCCATCTGATTTCCAAAACATGTAGAGGACCAAAGGTTAAGAACCACTTTTTAAGGTTTTGAGAAACATTGCTTGTCTATAGAATAAAGTGTCATGCGATTATACAGTGGATCCTCTGCATATGCGGTCTTTTTATCGGCGGCTTTGAGCATAGGTGCTCAAAGCCGCCGGCGCACGCGGGGCGGAAGGGGCGGCGCGTCCCATTCAATTGAATGGGCGCGCGCACCCGTTGTGCCTCGCGCGCTGCCGCACTGAGCCCCATTGTTTACAATGGGGCTCGAGCATAGGCGGAAATCGCCATACACAGCGGGATCCGGAATGGATCCCCCGCGTATGGTGAGGTTCCACTGTACTAATCACTAGGAGCAAAAATCTTGAAAAGTACTGAAGGGCCATGTCATACTTCATCATCCAGCTGTTTATACTTGTGGTTCCTCTTCCAGCTAGCAATGTATGTGGAGATCACAGAAGCCCATTTTCCTGTGTTTTTACCCTTGCTAAGATCCCTATCAACACAGAGCATTTGCAAATCTGAAAAACACTGGTGTATTAAAATACAGAACAAACTATTGAGAACAAACCATTTTTTTCTTTTGTAAATGAAGTTCAGAGGAGCTATATATGACTCTTTAATATTTGTCCCATAGGAAAACACAGATCTGTGAACTCTATGCAAAGGTATTGGGATCACAGGAAGCCTTACATGTAAGAATTTAATTTCCATTACAATCTACACCATAGCGAATGTCATAAAGGATTGTTTTTGTGGATTTATACAGATTTAACATTTCCAATAGTTGTTGCAAACTGTTAATTGCATCCACATTTTCATAACTGCCAAGGAAAACTTAGGAAAGACAGTTACAGAAGATGAAAAAAGGCAAGGAAAAGTCTAAATTGATTCATTTGTACAGGATTTTTTGTTCCACTGGCAGTATGTGCCATTTCTTCATTTGATTATTGTTACACATAAATGTTCTTTCTTTTCAACTAGATCTAATAATGAAACTAGTAAGTGATGTCTTATTCCTAAAGCCTTTGCAAATGTACAAAAATGTACAAAAATGATTAAGGTTTTTTTCCCCTGCAGAAATAATGCCGGTTGACACCACTTTAACTGCCATTGCTCAGTGCTATGGAATTTTGGGATTTGTAGTTTTGTGAGATATTTAGCCTTCTTTCTCAGAGAACCTTTATCAAAGGTTATCAAAGATGAGTAGAAGATATGAAGGAATGAGACCCACTGCAGTAATGGATTTCCTGTGTAATATTAGCTTGGCTCTGGTATGCTGAGTAGTAGGGCTTGTGAATTGTTCTCTCACAGCAGATAAGGACAAATTCAAATACATTTAGCATCTCTCTTCAAATGCTTCATGGCTGAGTTTTAGCATAAAAAACAAAAGTCTTTTTGTGGTTCCCAGAGAAGTCTCGGCATCTGTTGGATGTTTCATAAAAGTGTCTTCTATGGCTTGCTTTGGACAGTTGAGGATTCTGTTTATGCCTTTTTAAAAGGATTCTGTTTATGTTTCTTCATCACTACATGTTAACATTTCAGAATCATTCTTATCAGTGAAATATTCCAAGGGTGTACTTTGGAAAAGCAAAGGTGCAATTTATTTGGTTAGACTATGGAAAAGTTCCTTTTTTGTACTATAATTCCCAGAATCCCCTAGCCACCACAGGCAGTAGACTGGGAGTTGTACAAAAAATAACTTTCCTAAACTGTGCCTTTTATTTTGTACGTATCTAACAATCTTTAACAACGTGCTGGACAAGAGAGAGCATAGGATTTAGATGATATTTTCATTTGCCTCTCTCTTTTAAAGTAACTGTTCCTCCAGATTTGTTTATTTGGATAAACAAATAAGCAAAAGTGTCTCATGGAAGGCTACTAATATTCTTCACAGCTGTCTCCTCAGTATTACTTTTACTTCCAGATGTTTGATGTCTCCTTTCCTCCTCACATTTCTGTTAATGATTCCTTTGTAGCCAGTGCATTATGAAGAGAAGGACTGGTGTGAAGAGCAATATTCTGGAGGATGCTATACAGCCTATTTCCCACCAGGAATAATGACTCAGTTTGGAAGGTATGATAACAAGAAACAAGTGTCTCTTCAAGAAGCGCAGGAAGAAAAAGATCTAGTTATCATGGGGTGATATTAAGGAAAAGCCCAGTGTCTAAGTTATGTTTTTCTTCCCTTGGTTCCCCAGATTTTAAAAGTTAATTTTAGAAGCATAATAGAAGTATACAAAAAAGGTCTAAGTTATACACTATGATAAAAGCAGGAAAATAGTAACATAAAAAGAGAAAAGAGAATCATGTTAGTAAGAGGTTTCTATAAAGGCTGATCGAATATCAAAATATAAATCCATTTGTTGGCTTCATTTGTACACCATTCTTTCAAATACTGCAAGTGTTGTTAGGTCTTCTGTCCATAGGATCACAGGTAAAGTTATCTTTCCAGTGTCGAAGTATCAATCATTTAGCAGTCTAGAGGATGCAAAAAATCCACATCCAGTGGCCCTTTGTTAATTTCTAAGATACAGGCAAGTAATTCAAAAGAACCTGGGTGTCTCTAAATATTGAGAAGCTTTCAAAAACCATGTTTATCCACCTAATTACGGTATTTCCACCGAAAATGGGGCAAACTGCAGGATTGCTCCAAAACATATATGTTAAAGAAGCATTGGTAATATTTAATCTTCAGCACTTTGTTTATTTAGATAATCCTTTCTTCAAAAGACACTATGGTGACCAATGTACCCGAAACAGCATGCCTATAAAACAATTGTCCATTGGTTAGCCAAGACTAGACATTCTAGTTCCCAGTTTCATTCCTGTTGTAAAGTCCCATGTCATGTTTATTAATAACAGACATTTACATATATAAACCATTGATTTAACTACATTGATTCAGCTTCTAATAACAGTAATTTTTTTAATATTAAGGGAACTTTGGAAACACTTAGGGCTGCAGGGCCAAATCTGGATTGTAGCAGTTGTAAATATTGTCCTTTAGCTCATAGAGGTAAATTAAACTGATTTTGCAGAGTTGAGACTGGCAGAAACTCACCACCACCACCAAGTATTTAATTTAAGATAATTATACCATTATCTCTCCATACCTTCCATAAAAATATTTTCTTACTGATCTTCAAATTTGGAGCTCCTATAAGGTCAATTTGGAATGAGCATATGGGTCAAACTAATGGTTGATGAGGCAATATTTGCCACACAGTTCTAACATCTAAAATTGTGGCAATGTATTGTCTTTTTAAACAACAATAACAAGAGCCAAGTACTATCAATTTAAATAAAGATGTCAATAATCAAGATTCCAAGAGCGACTATGGTGGGTTACTCACGTGTAATGACGACCAAAAATAAATGCAAGATGAGTATGCCCAATGTAAATGAGAAGACCTGGAAGGCCAAATCCTCCATCTTTAATCATAATTTGCATAGTTTTCAAGCTTCTTGTCTTTTGGCTGCTTTAAAGGGTCCTTCGTGAGCCAGCTGGGAGGATATTCTTTGCTGGCACTGAAACTGCTACTGAGTGGAGCGGCTACATGGAAGGAGCAGTGCAGGCTGGAGAAAGAGCTGCCAGAGAGGTACATGCAGAAGGACCTTTCACACTACGCAATTACAGCGCCATGATTCCACTTTAACTGCCATGGCAACATCCCATAGCATGCTGGGATTTGTAGTTTAGTGAGACACTTGAGCTCTCTGGCTGAGAATTCTAAATAACCTTCTCTAAACTGCAAATCCTACATGCTGTAGGAAGTTGCTATGGCAGTTAAAGTGCAGCTATAGCATGAGTCATGTACTGTTCCAGAATCCACATTGTGCTGCAAAACAGACATCTAAAATCTATTTTAACAATAGCCAGTTGGCTTTGTAAGTTTCATTTAAATTCATAGCCCATTGCTGGTCCTAAGGGAACTCTGGGATAGTTTATGAGATGACAATTAAAGGTATAAACAACAAAGAATCCTGTGGCACTTGTTATATACCTTGATGAGCTTTTGTGGACTACTAGAGCCCACTTCATGCTATATAATTTGTCAGTCTTTAAGGTGGAGCAAGTAAATGTTTAGAGTCCGAGGACCAATTTTCTGCCCATGGGATCTTCTGGGAGATATATAGACTGCCCCCCCCCCCCCTTTGCCAAAAATTGAAAGAAACAAAAGTGCCAGAGTTCACTTCTGGGCTTTTTAAAATTGAGATTTTTTTTTTATATAGGTGCAGTTGCAGGTGTGTGTGTGTGTGTGTCCATCCAGTGGTTCTCAAACTTTTTGCCCTAGTGGCCTTTACATTTACATGCAAATATTGCACACACCCAATTTGACCTAGTAAATGAGTAAAAATATAGTGGTCCCTCCACATTTGCTGGAGCTAGGGGTAAAGACCCCTGTGAATATGGAAAAACTACAAAAATATAAACACTATATTTTTTACCTGAGAGAACAACTCTCTAGGAATCTCCAGGTCCTCCAGTACAACTCTATGATCAACATCTGCCAAAAGGCAATCATAGAATCATGCTGGAGAATATACAAATACCTAGAGAAGTATTTTCTCTAAGAACGTCTAGGTTCTTTAGCACAACTCTGTGGTCAACTTCTGGCAGAGTTGTGCTGGAGCACCTGGAGATTCCTAGAGAGAACGTATTGATCAAAAATGCAAATAATCAAATCTGCAACATTCAAAGCCACAGATATGGAGGGCCAACTGTATTTTGTTTAATGTGAAGTCAAAGGCTTTCATGGCTGGAATCCATACTTTTTTTGTGGGGTTTTAGGGCTATGTGGCTGTGTTCTGGAAGAGTTTATTCCTGACGTTTTGCCAACATCTGTAGCTGGCATATTCAGAGAATGCTGGCATGAGAGTGATGCCAGCATTGTCATGTTGGCATTCTTTGAAGATGCCAGCCACAGATGCTGGTGAAACGTCAGGAATAAACTCTTCGAGAACATGGCCACATAGCCCCAAAACCCCACAAAAAACTATGTGAATTTTTGTTGGCATATTTACGTATATTCATGAATATACAGGAATATGCAGTGTTAATGCAGTAGCATCTTGTCCTGAGAACTGGGCAGTGATGGTACTGGTGGTGGGAGGAGAAGTGGCAGCTCAGGTTGGGCCCCGCCAGAAGCCACGATCCACCCATCTTCTTCACTCGCCTCTTCCTCCTCCTTCTCCATCTTCTTCAGGCAGAGGCAGCTGTGCCCTCTTTGTCTTTCCCTTCCCCTCTAGCAGAGAAAATGTTTGAGAAGTGGAAGAGGAGGGATCAGGGGCTCCACATCTTGTGCCCCCCTTGAGCAACACTCACACCCCACTTGGGGTCTTACCCCACAATTTGAGAACCACTGCTGTAACCTATTTCTACACCTTAAGAGGCATTTCATCCTGGAGTGGGGGGGGGGACAGGAAAAGAGTATTTGGGGAGAGTCTGGGGTGAGACTTGCAGCAAATGCTCAGGGGTCACATGGTGCCTTTGGGGCAGTACTTTGCCCAGCCCTCCTTTAAGGTGCCACAGGGATGCTGCTGTTTTTGCTGCAATAGATTTCCTAATCTCTGGAAATTATAATACATAAAAATATATTCAAGGACGTAGCCAGGATTTTGGGAAGGGGGGGGTCAAGACTAAGTGCCACCATTTTGAGAGGCTAAGAGCCCCCCCCCAAGACACAAAAAGAGGGTCGAGCGTTTACCCGTGACACCTTGATGGCACCACTTTAACTTCCGTTATGGCTTTGTGCAATGGAATCTTGGGAACTGTAGTTGAGTCATCTGTCAGGTGCCATAACAAACTACAAATCCCAGCATTTCACAACATGGAGCCAAGGGCAATTAAAGTGGCATCAAACTGGATTATTTTTTCAGTGCAGATGCAAACTGAGTCCTTCCTCTGAAGGTGTTTACATCAGATAAATTCAGCTTGATAAAGCAAAGTGCAGCTGCTCAAGCAATGAGCGGCAGCCACTCTGTTCATGCTCAGAGACACTCTGCTCATGCTTTGAGACACTGTATTCCAACATCTGAGCTGAGCTACGAACCCAGGCTGCATCCACACATTTCATTCCCACTTCCAAGAGGGATTTTTAATTTTGAGACACACACACACACACACCTTTTAATTCCAAGACCTACCTATGTATCTATCTATCTATCTACCATAATTTTTAATTCCAAGCCATTATACGTTCCTTTCTTTTTATATTAAACAAACCCCTTTAAGAGAATCCTATTTTGGGAGAAAGGCAGGGTATAAAATCAATCAATAAAAAATTATAGTGCAATAGTCCATCAGTGCATGGCTTACATTATAAGACTTTATACCTTTATACATTTAAAAACAATTAAAATCACAGTAGGCTCAGAGTGCTACAGAATCATGGAATCATAGAGTTGGAAGAGACCCCAAGAATGGCCCTGATCCAGTCCAACCCCATTCTGCCATGCAGGATCTCCCAGTCAAAGCATCCTCAACAAATTATGTAATGGAGGTGTCCATCTGCATTGTAGAAAGATATACTATAGATTAATGCTATGGAAAATCACCACCTTGAGTCTGTATATTGGGAGAAAGGCGGGATATAAGAAAATAACAACAACAACAATATCTGGATATTGTAGTTTTGTGAGACATTTAGCCTTCTTTGTCAGGAAATCGCAGGATTTTCCATAGCATTAAAGCAGTGTCAAACTGGATTATTTCTGCAGTGTGCAGCCTTATTAGACTGCAGTTCCCATCAGTCTGTGGTGCTGCTGGATGATGGGGCCTGCAGTCTAGCATTGCCTGGAGCAGTGCCATAGGATTCCACAGCCCCGATTCATCATCTTAGATTGATTCCATATATTAATTAATTAATCATAAAAACATAGAGTTAGAAGAGACCCCACAAAGGGCCATCCAGTCTAACCCCATTGTGCCATGCAGGAACTCTCCATCAAAGCATCCCCATTGACATGCTGAAAAAGGGCCAGCTAACTGTATTTTATACTATTTGTCTTTTAAAAAGAGTAAAAACAAGGCTGGAAGGAAGCCTCTTGCCTTTTTCCATCACGGACCCTCCTCTTTTTGGTTGTTGCAAAAATCCAGAAATGACTGTTTTTGAAAACATGAGTCCATTCTCAGGAGAAATGTCCAGAGTAGAGTCTTGAGTCTCCTTTCTCTGGACTTCCAAAACCCCAAACTGACCCTGAGAGCATCTGGTCTGATCCCAGCTCAAGGAAACTTGGGAATCCTGAAGGTTTAGATCAATGACTGAATTATTGAATTATACAAGGCATAGTGGTCTCAGGGTTTTGCTGAAGCTCAGTGTACAGAAGCACAACATTATTTTAAAAATATTGTGCATTAAAGCCACGGAGGAGAGGGAAAAGAGGAACTTTTGTTTTGTCTTTCCTCTGTTCCCTCGCCGTGGTTTTAATGGAGGGGAGGGGGGAGGAAGGAGCTTGAATGCCCCCAGGACCTGATGGTGGGGTTCCGACCCCCCCAACACCCCCTCTGGCTACGTCCTTGATATATTGTCAGCAAAATCAGTTAATAACAATAACCAACAATGCTAAATGTGAGCACCCAAATGAAAACCTGTCCCCATACAGCTCCTATTGCACCACCTGAATTTCTAGTGACAATGGGATAACAATTGTGTGTTAAAAGCAGTGACAGATTCATACTTTCATCACTTGGGTACTTTCTTTAAAGTTCACACTAAACCTTGGAGCAATTACCTGCCCTCTTGACATCAGCCACCACTGGGGAAAAGACTGCAGCATCTAGTGGAAAGCCTGACTGAAAATAAGGTGGGGTGGCCAAGCTGCATTATTTTGCAACAAAATTTTAGTATTTTAAGTTATTCCTGGAAATAGTCCATTTAAAAACCATCTCAGACATGATTTTATTTGCAGATTAAGGGCCTGTTTCTTTCCCTGTTTATGTAGAGACCGTCTTTTGTGTAACTTGATCTGGCCTACCTACCCTGCAGGCTTTGGCCTTCATGATAAATTCATATTATGTGGGTTTTGTGCAACTCTTGCTCATTTCAGCAGAATTTTATCTCTTTACATCTGCTTGGTGAATAATTGCTTCCTTAACATTAGGCAATAACCATTTTTAAGTGAATGTGAAAGTCATTTTTCCCTTTATTGAATAGAACAAAAAACTGGAAATCACATATTCACAGTAGAAGAGTTAAAAAATAACCATTCTCACTCTTTTAGATATTGTGCTGTATGGGAAAAATTTCAGCAGGAGAAATCTGGAAGCCAGAACCTGAATCACTTGTAAGTTTGCAATTTTCTGATGGTGGTGGTGATGGTGATGATGATAAAGAATATCATTGAGATGAAATGGTACTTTATTTAAGACATTTACTGACAGATAAATGTCAATCACACTTTTCAAGGCACTGCTCTCACCCTGAGATTCTTTGGTGAAGAGGGTCCAATCCGTGAGACTGAGGGCCATGTCTTGAAAACTGGAAACACTAAGGGACTATGCAACCTCTTTGAAAGCTGAATTGCTCCTACTGGTGGAGAAATGATTCATGTTTTCGTTGGGGTGGGGAAAGAATGGAATGGCAAAGGGACACAAAAGCCAGGGAGGCATGGGAACCTCACTTTTCCACTCCTGTTGTACATTGTCCAGCTGGGTGACATCTTTTCAAGATGGTTGTTTCAAAATGGTGTGCAGTGTTCTAGTTATGGCTGCAGTGTGTATTTCTATTGTGACATTAGAGATGTTTGCTGTTTGCTTTCACTCTATTTCCTAACCCCAAGCATGAAATTTGCCTCTTCCCATTTGTTATGATTCCTTTCCTCAACACATAGCTAGATTTAAGAAATGCTGTGGCTCCAACCAATGTGAAGTTTAAGAGGTCTCATAGTAATGGCAAAATAACACTTTCTTTTAATTTGAAATGTAGTAGTTTAGAGCTCCCTCTCCATCTGAGTTCATAAAAGGTAGTTTAATTATCTGGTCTATAAATATAGCACTAACTGGATTCTCCACCTTGGTCAAACTAGGGACAGATGACCTGGTCTCTTTCTGACCCTGGTCATTTGTAGTTAGTTATAAACCCACTCTATTCAGAGCTTGGGAAAGTTACAATTTTTCTACAACTCCCAGAATCCCTTGACCATGTTGACTGATTTTGAAAGTTATAGTCCCCCAAAAAACTAACATTTCCAAGCTCTGAATTGTTCCTGCTTCCACACTATGTGATTTTTAAATAAAATAAAATTTGAACATTCACCTGCATTTTTTTTTTTTTTTTTGCATTTTCCTGCAAATATCCACTCTGCTGTTGTGTACCTTGAAGTAATTTGCAGCTTATGGTTACCCTATGGCAAACCTATCACAGGGTTTCTTGGCAAGATTTGTTCAGATGGAATTTGTCTTTGTCTGATTTTGAAGCTGAGAGAACCTGACTTGTTCAAGATCACCCAGTGGGTTTCCATGGTTGAGCAGGAGTTCAAGCCCTGGTCTCCTAGAGTCATCCCACCTCTTACACCAATCAACCATACTGGCTGTCTTAGGTTTTCACTCCCATCTCCCAAGTATGCATTTGTATGTACAGTACTTAAGGTGAAAACTGCATGCAAAATTTGGAGGAGTGCACAGTTGAAAGGATAATGATATTCTAACCTACATATTTGTCTGGGAAATGTGATTTTGTTTGGTTCAATTAAAAAGATATACTGAATGAAATTTATATCAATCCCTACTCCTATCACCTCAGTGGAACTGTAGGAAAGCAGTAATGTCAAGAAAATTTGAAAACATGCAAACAAGGTGCAGGCTGCACCTGATGACATCCCAGAAGAGGGGTGACGCCTGGTCCACCACCCCCTACCTTAGTGCCATCACCTTGTTCTCCTCATGCGAACAGTATCATGAGGTGGCACCAAGGAAGCCAAGCACCTGAAAGCCCCACCTCCCCCCACACAGGGTAACACCCTGGGCAGTGATGCCACTATGCAGACCGAGAACATCTTCCACCAAGACTTTGGGGGGGTCTTCTGAAGGTCTCAGCAAATGATGTCATTGGTTTGCATCTGGCTGGGTTTGTATAGCCTGATGCTTCTCCAGTCATCTTCACTCTCCACCTTGCAACAGAATGGCTATGGTATGTGGAAGCTGTTGCAGCACAATGGTGTCCAGGGGGTGGTATTTGGATTTCGCAGAGAGCAGAAAAGAATATGAACCTCTGCACCACCAACAGAAAAGACATACAGTGAGCCCTTGGTATCTGCTGGGGTTTGGTTCCAGTACTCTGTATGGATACCAAAATCCATGGGTGCTCAAGTCCCATTAAACACAGTGGCATAATAAAATCATGTCCTGTATATAAAATGGCAAAATCAAGGCTTGCTATTTGGAATTTATATATTTTAAAAATATTTTCAAGCCATGGATGCTTGAATCCATGGATAAAAAATTCCATGGATATGGAGGGCCAACTGTATGCAGATATAAGGTGGACTTAATGCCTACGTATGCCACTAACAGAATGCTAGCCAGTGATTTCTGTTAAAAGACATTTCTAATGCTTTTGAAGAAGGTGACCCCACACTAACTGATGAACTGTTCTTCCATCTAGGATGTTCCCGCCCTGCCAATCACAACGACCTTTTGGGAAAGGAACTTACCTTCTATACCTGCACTACTGAAATTGATGGGATTCTCTGTACTCTTTACAGCAGTGGCTGCAGCTGGGCTTGGTGCATGTAAAAGGGGTGTGTTGCCACGAAATGGAAAGTGGATGTCCTAATGTGAACCTGTATGTCTTGATTTGCAAATTTGTGTGTATTCACACAATCATTTTACTCTCACTGAACAGTGATTACTGTCACTCTCAATTATCCCATGTCTTTATTCTATGAAATATGGTCTTGTGAAGGAGTTTGGTATGTTTTTGAGAGCTCATTAACTGACATCCCTGTGCCTATATTAAAATATACACAGTAGAAGGAGCCCTAGTGTACTTATATTTTTTTGTTTTTATAAAATGGACAACTACAGTGATCTCACTGCAAAACCCATAGCACAATGAGAGAAAAGTAATTGTGTGACACTATCTTTGGTCTCCAGATGTTTGGGAGATTAGATAACATAGGCACAGGGATGTCAGTTAATAAATCCCAGCTACAAAATCCCATCTAGATTTGGAGTCTAAATTCTTTGGCATTGTATTTTGGCTTCCCTTCCAATCCTGAAGTGTTTTGCAAAAAGGATTGCTTAAAAATTGGGAGAGCTTTATTTTTGTGATGTTTTCACTTCAGTACAATGTTGAAAACATTTAGACTTGCTCAGTAAATAGTCATTTATGTATAAGTTGTATAAAGCATGAGCAGGGCCACAGATGAGTAGGGTGATCTTAGTGACATGCAAAAGAGGGTGGGGTTCTTGGACCTTTAACAGCTGTACAGAAGACAGAATTTCAAAAGGCATAGTTTGCATGATCCATTACATTTGCTAAAATTTCTTTTTCTTTTTCATCCCTGTTCTCAATTGGATGTGGCCTCCCAACAACAAATGCAATCATGAAACCTATGTTAGTTTATATTTTATTTATACAGGTCCATATTCTTGAATCATTAACAATAATGGTAGCTAGGAGCAGAACAAAGGATATGAAGGATTCATATATCCATGGAAGGAGGATAACAAACTGTCCATGGCACAGGAAAACATCATCCTTATGATTCCCTGACTTTTTGGTTTCTAGAAGTCTGTTTGGTTCCAAACTTCTCTCTATAACCACAAGAACCCATGATTTATCACCCCCCCCTTTTTTTAAAAAAAGGAAATGATGGTTACCAGCTACAGATGCTGGATTACATCCAGATTTAGGTCTAATCTGACCTGTAGAAAGAATGCAGTTTGACATCACTTTAACTGTCATGGGACAAAGTTATGGAGTTCTGGGACTTGTAGTTATGTGAGATATTATTCTTTGTCAGAGAGCTCTGGTGCCACAGCAGACTACAGATCACAAAATTCCATAGCATTGATCCATGACAGTTAAAGTGATGTCAAACTGCATTACTTCTTCAGTGCAGATTAGACCTTAGTCATGCTTAGGGCAGACCCACTGAAATAACAAGGCTTGAGATACTTGTGAGAACATGACCTGTTGGTCTTGGTGAGTCTGATCTAAATCTGGATCCAAGATAATGGGTTTAGAAATTATATGATGGCTGCTGTTGTAACAGGTCATATAGGATTCCAATGTATCTTTTTCTGCTTCCATCCAATAAGTTACCAGTGTACTATTCTTCAAGACTCACATAGAATCACAGAATCATAGAGTTGGAAGAGATCACAATGGCCATGGTTAGGAAAGTGCAGGACTATAGGACAATAGCTCTGTCATTCCTGTCATTTGGCTTTTTTCGCTCTTAAACTGTTCAGAATCAGCCGTAGAAACACTACGATAAAAATCCTTTTTAGTGCTAGTAAAACGTAAAATTCTACCAGTGTACTTATACTGAGGGCTGTTCCCTTTTACCCAGCTATGCAACAGCAGTTGGATGGTGTTGAAATGAATACCCCCCCCCCCATCAGTGATTGGTCATGGGTGTCCTTTGGTGCCATCTGGCTGCCATTGAACAAACAGGGAAAAGATGCTATACAGGGATATACCAAGATACCTCCTTGCATAATACCTGAAAACAAAACAAAAACTTAACAAAAGACTGAGGGGGATGCACCAACATAAGCCACTAAGAGGATTCCAGTTTATGTTTATTAAATGTCAGTGGCTGGTATAAAAGGATTGTGTAGCTACTGAGATTCAAAGTTTTACAGAGGGAGGAAAGAAACCCACTTGGAAGTAAGCATTTCTGTAGGCCTTCTGTGATTTGTTCCATTTTAAGAGCATATCCCATTTTAAGATGGGATATGAAGCCTACAGGTCAAAAAGGTTTTCCTATAGTGAATGATCCCTGTGAACATGGATACAACCCTAGGGATATTTGGAGGGCATGAACAACAGAAAAACAGAAGCAAAGTACAAAACACAGTTAATAGGTGATTGTATTTACCGTTTTTACTTATCACCAAACTGTGGTATTTCAGTCACAGAAATTCATCAAGCAGGGAGGATAAAATGGATTGCAATTACTTCGGATTGGTTTTTAATGAGTACTCAGATGCTCTTGACAAATAACCAGAGTTAATATTTGTGGTCTGGTATTAAAATAAATAATAATAATCATTATTATTCCCAGAATGTTTCATTCTTCACACTCTTTCATCTCCTCCCTTCCTCAGATGAAAGAAAGCCAATATTTCTAGGAAATGGAGCTATTTTTCATGGCCTAATCAGAAACAGAAATAGCTTGCATTGGGCATGAGATCTGAGTTGTATAACTTGATCTATGAGGTCTGGTAGATGGTTGATCTTGCCATTAGGCAAGAGGCTGAATAAACTGAACTTTAGCTCTTTATTTTTACAACATTTCTTGGAAGGAAGTCCTACTTAATTCAATGTTACTTGCTCTTGCGTAACCAAAGGGTCACTACAAACCAAAGTCATAATCTCTACTGCAGGCTCTATGCTCCTGCACAGTGTGTACAACTTAAAGTAGCTGTCATTTCTAATCATCTGTTAAGAAGAAAGGAAAACACCAGCTGGATGGACTCCAAGACTGTTTTCCCCCCCATCCTACCTGCCAAGTGATCTGTCTGTCTGCGTTGATAGCATTTATAGTGAATTGGGCAGGGGAACAGATGAAAAGAACAGTTTTTCATGGGCTTTATTGTAGAGATTCAAGTCTTATAATATATTGTTTTCCAAGCTGGGCTCTATATCTTTAAAAACAGTGTGTTTCATCTGTAGGGATTTTTCTAAAAATTCCATGCAAATTCTGAACCAACAAAGGCATTTTAAACTGATGCAAGGCATCAGTGAGGGGCAAAGTGAAGTCTTCTCTGTGTTTTTGAACTATGGTTCCCATTAGTCTTAGCCAGACTAGCAAAGGATGGGGAAAAGGTGCAGTTCAGCAACATTTGGAGGGTCACAATTTGCCCACCCCAATGTCAAGTATCAACCAGAATTGCGAAATGGGAGACTCACTCCACATACAATCCCAAGCTTTTGTGACATGTTTTAATTACTGCCAACAAATAATAATATATTATCTTCTCCAAAACATGTTTTGAAACATAATAGTGTGTCCATCTGGTTTGTGGGGGGAAATGTGTAAGAAGGACATGGATTGGCTTACTGAATCATGAAACCAAAGGTAACTACAATTCAACACCCTATGGGTGTGATTTAACTAGTCAGAAGCCTTCTTCCAAACAACACTATTTGAAAAGAAGACTGTTAAAGACAATTAATATGTGGTGTAGATTTGTAGTGACATTTTCAGCAAGTGACTGTTTCATGCTTCTAGCCCTTTGTCATATGTGATTAGAAATCTGCTACATTTAAAAAAAACAAACCCTGCACATTACTGATTCAATAAACACAACATACTGTATTATGTTTCTATTCAGGTAATAATTTTGAATGAATGAGTCTGTATATGAAAATATAACTTTGATTAGGGTGTTCACCTCAATTTGACCCCATTGACATATAAGCCTTATTGGACTCCTTCTGTGAAGTGCATACATGTGTTCAGTTGCTTTCTCGCCAATTCTGGAATGGGCAGCAGGGTACATTGTCATATAATCTTCTGATGCCAATACTTTTGGTGTGTGTGTGTGTGTGTGTGTGTGTGTGCGCCAGACAATATGTTCATTGCTTGGGCATTTTGTGCACTGTAGAATATGTGTGTAGAGTACTGTAGGCATTGAATTCAACTCTGTATATTGCTGAGAGACATGTTTAGTTACCAACTGCAGTACAGTATGCCTCCTGTATCCAAGGGGGAAAAGTTCCCAGACTTACTGTGGATATACAAAGCCACAGATAATAGTGAACCTTATGGAAATGAATGATTTCCAGCCCAACATCCAGCAGAAATAGACCATAGAATCATGTGGGAAGACCTAGAATATGCCTAGAGAGAACATTTTTTTTAATGCAGATAAATGAAACTAGCCTCATAGATATGGGGTTGGTACTGTACTCAGAATGATAAAGTATGGTAGAGAGAGTGATTACACTTACATGACAGTGAATTTGAATTCCCAAGTACTTGGATGAAGATTGTCAAACAAGAAGATTTAAATGTACCACATATGGAAATTATTTTTGGATGTTACCTTACCTATTAAAACTATGGTGAAGATTTTACCAAAAAAAAAAAAAAAAAAAAAAAGGTAGAGAGTACAGAAGATAATGAAGAAATAAGAAAGAATGCAGCTGGCTGTAAAGTTAATTGCTCCTGGTGTTGATCCAATTTTAAATACATTGAATCTGTCCATACACTGTGTTGCTGTAACTATTGTACTGCTAATGCTATCTTTGATGTCAGTGTAGTTAGCAAAATCAGCTATAGAATCTATGACACTGAGAGAATTTATAATGGTTCATTAATTATCACCTTTCTGATTTGGGTCAAAAGAATATTCTATGTCAACATATTACTGATGTGTTTTTGAAAAGCTTTAATCTTTTCTATAAAATATCTTGATCCAAAATAGCATATGTATTAGAATTCTTAATTGAAATCAAATATATTCTTAAGAACTGATGGAAATTTCAATACCAACATCTTTAAACCAATGAAATGTACCACTGAGTTTAAGATATATGTAGGTGGTCAGCACAGGGCAGGGGTAGGCAAGCTAGTGCCCTCTGTTGCTTTGGATTTTATGATAGGGGCTCTTTGTTTCAGCTCCAGACAGATTGTCTCTGGCCTGCCCCTGTCTTAAGTTAAGTCTACTTGGGTTTCCTCTGAAGTTCATAAGGATCTCATTCTCACAAGTCCACAGTGGCAAACTGGTCTGAGACTGCAACATCCACTAACCACTCTTTGCCAAAAGAGGACCATACCAGAGCCATGCTAATTACTAATGGCTCCAAAGGCCTGGGAAATAAGTTAATGTAGGCCCCCATCCCATCCCATTATAATATTTCAGAAGCATTCATTGGTATGTGGGAGAGGCTATCATGTGGACATGCCTTTTGTGATCAGACGTGCAAGCTTTTGAGCACTAAAGTGAATACTACCTAGTAGTCACATATTATCACCTTGCTGCCACCTCAGCTTTTGCAGTGCTAGGTGGACACCAAAACAAATAAAGGTTGAATGGTTATTCTCAGGTTATTCAGGCCTATTACAGAGTTTACCTGTCACAAACGATAACTGATTTTATGATAGAGGCTCTTTATTTCATTTATTTCTCTATGTTTTCCTTTAATAAGTTCAGTGCCATTTTGGGCCACAGCAGACAGTGCAGAAGGAGCGATCTCTGGCCATCATCACTCTGGAACTGCAGCAGCTAGATGGCTCACTCCTGAAGCAGGCCACAGTGGCAGGAATGGATTAAATCCTTTCCTTTTGCCAGCAGTATTGAACTATCTTTGGGCGGCCTCGGTACAGCTTCAGCTGCTTCAGGGAAATGGGTGTTGTCTAAATGCCATGTCCCCGAAGTGGTCAGAAGCTGCTCTATTTGACCCATCTGTTTCAGGCCTGCGCCAGTCCTCCTTGTATTTCCCATTCAGGTAGTAACCAGTGTAGCTTTAAAATATGTAGTAAAGCTGTAATATGGAAAAGAAGAAAAATATAAACCATAACAGTGCTTTCATATTTACCCCAACCCATACCAACCTGAGGACTAGTGCTATACCAGATGCAGGCTAGCCACACTTCAAGGACAAGGCAGAGACAAGACGTAGACCACGTTGTGAGATAGGTATCACCAAATGCACTGTTATCAAACTTTAAAAGTTTAAAAGCCATGTGTGATCATTTTTTAGCAAACAACATAAAATACAAGTCTAAATTCCAACATCTGTATCTGCCTAATAACCCACAAATAAACCTCATTCAGCCTACTTAAGTAAGATTTGCATCCCAGATATGCTTCAGATATCATTGGGCTCAATAATTTTCTTCAGGTGCCAGGATACACAAAAGAGATTGTAAGTAGTACACCATATGGTACAGCTGTATATATGTAAGATTTACTTCCTTTCACAATTGAATTAAAATGGAAGCCAGAAAATTCTACATGCACTTGCATATACAGATACCCAGGTAATGTGTGATTTTGTGTGGATGGGACATTACCAACATTCTTTCCTATGATCCTGTAGCTGTAGGAAGGAAAGTCTACTAAGAGCTAAGCACACCCTCAAATAGCTAGATGCTGGGGATTACAAAATAAATGTTGATCTCTTGATATTTGAAGTATGTTCAACTTCAATTTTGTACAAACCTGGGGACAGTCGGAGACTTTCCACATGTAAACATCCTCCAAGTGTAATGATTAGTTTTGCTGACATGGAGGTCATCCTCCAAAAATGTTACCTGTGTGCACTCTTTCCACAAAACACATGACAATAAAAATTGAAAATTGGGGAGAGAGACCCATAATACTGAATGTTGATCTGCTTGAGTGTGATTTTTAAAAATGGTGATCTCAGCAAACCCTCTCAAAACTCAGCAATAAGCTTAACAGATTTTCCAAAGATTGTATGTTATCGCTAAAAGGAAAGGTCACTCTCCCTAGAGCTGGTTTTATTCTGGAATGTCCTTTTCCCCCAGAGAGGCTCTTCTTAATTCAGGAAGGTATCCATTTTGGTAACTCTAGCCATCATAATATGTGGCATTAGTAGAGAAGCTCTAGTTCAGAAGACCATTCTAATTGCGAGAATTATGTCCAGTCGCTGACTCTTAAAAATTCCATTCTGCAGTGCGATGAAAGAAAATATTTGATTCAAAATAGAAAGGAAGAAATGTATACACTAGAAAAAGTGTGCTTAAAAATGGTAGTGCTAAACCACCAGAGACCTGACAGGTGCCTATGTGAGTGTGAACAATGGAATTAAAATAGGTTATAGTCCTCTCTAAGCAAATTTACCCATTGATTAAACAGAATGTTCCTTCCACTATCCCTTCCCTGAAGCCTGCTTGTCTGATCAGCTTCCATTCTCGTGGAATAAAAGCAAAATCTTCAAAGCAGGCTGATTTTTTTAAAAACCCACACATATATATTTTAATGAAATAAACTAGACACTGATCTAAATTGTAGCTGAGCATTTATCTCCTTTGATCACCTATAAGTGGTCATGTTTGTCTCTTGTAAAACAAAAAGTGACATTACACAGTATTGAGCTATGGATTTGGTAAGCGATGGTTTGTTTGTGCCTTATAGAATTGTGGTGTAGTTCTCAAGTGCCTCTGTTGTGGTGGTTGTCTCTGTGAATCCCTTATCGCAATCCTCCCCCCTCCCCCGTTTAATATGCCTACTAGATATTTTTACCTGGCAGTTGTGAGCCTCTTTAAAAATCCGACTCAGAGGAATAATAAATATTGCTGCACTAAATTTTGTGGTCTCTTTTTTTGTCTTTTGGGAATATTTGCTTTCCGTTTCTGCATATATTTAGGCATACTGACATTGAAAGTATTTTGTAGTTACTTATGGGAAATGTGTTTTGTTAAAAGAGCAGAGAGTCTGTCCATATACATACTGTATAAACATGATTCTGGAATAAGATATATCATACCTATACTGTATTCCTGGAAATAAGCCCCACTAAATGCAGTGGGGTATATTTTAGTGTAGACATGCATAAGAATGCACTACTGACATCTTACATATTCCCCATTGATTATTTCATTTCTTTTACTCTAGGATAATTGTAGTATTTTTAGGGTTGCTCACAGGCCTATTTGAATCAGGCCTGGACCCAATTTAGCAGGGTTTGAGGTAGAAACATGCAAATATTGGTGTTTTTCAAAAAGAAAACAAAGAGAAACAAATTTTAAACCATGTGAACTGCTCAGTCTTGGTAGTTTGTCATGCTGATTTTGTCTGGACACGTCACCTTTGTATTGGGAAAATGAGGCCGCCCGCCTTGGCGGGACAGCCCGGTTGCCGCTGGGGGAAGCCCCGCGGAGGCTGCAGGCCTCTTCCGGCTCAGGCGGCTCCCAGAAGCCTCGGCGGGGGCCGCTCGAGCCGTGATTGGCCAGGACGGGGAGAAGAGGCGGCACTTCCGCCCGTGTCGCTGGGGACTACAGGTCTCAGCGGCCTTTGCGGGCGGAAGTGCCCACTGATTGGGCGGCGTCATATCCAGGCGCCGCCCGAGATTGGAGGGAGGCTGTGAGGCGGGCCTTGCCTCCCTATGCCGGCCTCCCGTTGGCCAACAGGCCTGTAAAAGGCCACAAGGCCTCGATGGACGGCGCCATTTTTGCTTGGCTCACCCACCCACCCTCCCTCTGTGGGTTTGGGTTGTTGTCACAACTTTGTATGGCGGTTGCATAGGTCTTGGATCTGGTGGGCGTGGTTTCCAGGGCTGCGTAGCGCTGGATCGGGAGTCCATCCGGACACGGGGGCGCTGCAAGCGAGGCGGTGTTGCCATTGCGGGGGCATCACCAGCACAACGTCCCTGTTGGCAAGGGATAGTTATGCGATGATGCGCAGTTGCAGATATGCGATCAGTCGCTTGAGCGATCGATGGGATATGAGCGGTAACCCATAATCTCTTGCCATCCCGAAGCTTGGCCGTGACCAAGCACTTTGGTTCATCCACTCAGTACTGGGCTGATGGATGACAGATCCAGACCTCATGCATTGGAGCCAACCCTACATGTGTTTATGCTAATAAAGTTGTGGCCTTTCCTCCAACATGCTGTGGTTTCTTTGTGTCCGCGGTGGCGTCCCTCTTAGGCAACCTTCCATCACCACCTAGAGGAAGGCTCTGCAGACATTTTGACAACAGTGGGTTGGTTCCTCGGGCTCTATATTTAAAAAAGCATGGCATAGTTGAAAAAGCATTTCAGTTCTATAGTTGAAAAAACACGGAAGAAGAGCAAAAGTAGTGGGGTCCAGGGATACAGTGCTTTGCAGAGGCATCAAAGCACAAAGACACAGAGAAAGAGTCCCAGCATCAGTATTGTAACTTATTGAGTTTAGATGGCATGGATCAGTCAGCTATATCTGTTAACGTTTAAAGATCAGATATGATTGTTTCCCAATACAAAGGTGACAGTGTCCACACAAAATCAGCATGATTAACTACCAAAACTGAGCAGTTCGCATAGTTTAAATTTGTTTCTCTTTGTTTTCTTTTTGAAAAGTAGCAATATTTAAATATACCCCACTGCAGTCAGGGAGGCAGGCAGGCAAGCAAGGCACTGGAAGGAAGGGAGGGTTGCAGGGCAATATGCCCCCCTGCTGCCTCCCCGCTTCTCTCTACCGCAACTATAGGGACACCATTGATTCTGCTCCTCTCCCCCTCCTCTTCTTGGTGATTCCTCCACCGACAGCTTTCTGAAGCTGGATGCTGTGTTAACATAGCAGCCAGCTTCAGAAGGTGGTTGGCAGCCAGGTTGGCTTGACCGCCACTTCCTCTCAAAATGTGGGGCTGCCATTTGGATGTGCGTGCAGCACCCCTGCACTTTGAGAGCAGAGAGAGTAGCACATTTACACAGCTGGCATTTAGTAGCGTGGATCACACGGCCATGGATCACCAAAATGTTATTGTGAGGGAAAGTGTGATAAGAAATTATGCCAAACCAGTATGCTTCCATTCTTAAACTAATGTGATGGTGGCTGGTGTGATAAAATCCTAAATCACCTCTTCCCCATATGTCTAGAATGCAGAGTGAAGGAAAACAGATTTATACAAAGAAGCATTTCTTTCCTTTACATTCTAGTCATGCACAACATATCTGATAAGGATCACCCATCTCTCCTCTGTGTTCCTGTAATTAATCAAAGCAAAACTTCTTGTGTTGTTGTAGTGTGTCTATTTATAGAACATTTGCTTTGGCCGTCACTAATAGAACTCTGTGACAGAATATTCAGAACTGTCTTGGGCTGAAGTAAAAGGTAGTGGGTTCTACTGCCTTTCATATCTACAAGGACTAAAGCTGGATCTATTCACTTTTGACAAATTCCAATATGACTGACTCTGATCCAATATGATTGACCCTGATCTGCCCCTCATAGCCTACAGCAGTGATGGCGAACCTATGGTATGCGTGCCAGTGGTGGCACTCAGAGCCCTCTCTGTGGGCACACACGCTGTCGCCCAGCACAGAGTTTGCCAGAGTTTCTTATTAGAAAGCCAGAGGGATGTGGCACTTTGCAATAAATAAGTGGGGTCTGGGGTTGCAGTTTGGGCACTTGGTCTGTAAAAGGTTCACCATCACTGCCCTACAGTATTGATCTGGAATTAGTTATCCAGCTGCTTCCTCACTTCCAGATTGTTTGGTTCTTGACTGAAGTATCAGATTCTGCTTAGAAATTCATATTTTGAGAGAAAGTGTGTGTGTGTGTGCGCACACACACACACACACACATACACCTCCATGTTAATATGGGACTTCTGTTTTTTAAAAATGCAGATTAATGTAGGAATGGGACAGATTTATAGATGAGCAATCTGAAAGTGACAGAGTAGTACGTAGTGATTAACTCACTCTGATTTACAAAGTAAACGTCATAATCTCTCCAAGGCTGTCAAGAATCTAAATCTAGGAACATGAACTAAGGGGAGATACCAGCAACCTCTTTGTAAACTTACCAAACAAATAGGCCTCTCTGAAAGCCTGAAATTATTTTTTTTAATGAAATCCTTGCTTTTTCAGTATAAAGCACATGTGGGGGTGGAGAATGAGAATACTTAAGCTTTCCCCATCCAGCTGGTTATTTGCTGCCACATGTCGCCTCCCCTGAAACATAATCCCCATTCCCATATTCCAGATGCTTATTTATGAAGTAAAAACAGTAAGAGACTGGAAATAAAGAAGGGAAACTTAGTTATTCAATCTTATGAGATGAAATTCCATAAATGTGCCCACAGAAGAAAATAACTTTCCAATGTCACCATAGGACATATCTTATACATGGGATAGACATTAGGATAGAAGGAAGGAGCAAAGGGGAAAGGAAGGTTAGAAACTAAAAAAATGATTAAGACGGGGAACTCACAACAGAGTTTTCTCTTTTTGTTCTTCTTTAAGGAACTTTTAGATTTTTAATCAACAGGGTTGCTCAAGTGAGATAGGTTGGCCTCTTTTCAATGCTCACGGGACACTGTGCCACATGTAGTGTTTTTTTTTTTTTATTAGATGGGCAGAAACCGACCTTTGTGAAATGAGTGGGGTTCGAGATACTGCAGACCATGTCATTTGGGACTGTCTCTGTTATAGAGATGAGAAAATAGATTTTCTCTGTTGTATGAGAAGGAAGCTCCAGCAGGTGGTTTAGGAATTAGTCTTCAAGATCTGTATCTGTGGCCTTCTGTTTTGCCTACTTTCCAGTGTTCTCTCCAAGTTAGTATCATGGTGACCCTTTGTGATCAGTCTGTGTATGGAAGGATTTTCTTCTTCTTTCATTACAGACACCAGGAGGCCACAGCACTGCTGCCTTTTGACCTTAATTCTCTATGAAACCAAAGGACAAGGTGAAGGACCATGGGAAGGGGGGCACATGTGGACGTGCAAAATGAAGTAACCCTTCACATGTGTGTGTCTGTGTGTGGTGTGCCTTCAAGTCATTTTCGACTTATGGCAACCGTAAAGCGAACGTATCATAGTTTTCTTGGCAAGATCCATTCAGAGGTGGTTTGCCATAGCCTCCCCCTGAATCTGACAGCATGTGACTTGCCCATGGTCAGCCAGTGGCATGCAACCTTTACCATACCCAACTCTTTGCTGCTATACCTCCCATGCCAGAAATAGAATGTACTCCCTCATAGGACCACCTTGAGAGCAAATCTTATTCAATAACACAGGACTTTTTTTTACTAGACATGTACAAGAGTGCACTGTTGTGTTCTATTGATTTTTCTAGTTCTTTTCTGAAGGTCAGTGATATTGTAACAGATTACTGCCATGATCCAGTACCCACTTAGTGTAGTAGAAATATCTGCATGTAGGCATACTCCACATCAACACTACGAAACCCATATGTAGAATAGCAACATTGTGAAACACATGTCAGTTATTAGAAGCCATTGTGCAATGCACATTAAACAATGCACAACTGCAATCAAAATATAGAATACACAACCACAGTGCAAAGTATAGGATGCTCAACTGCAATGTACAATCACAATGCAAAGTATAGGATGCACAACCATGATGCACAATTTGCAAAGGCAAGGCATAGGGAATAATGCTGTCTGCACAATTCTGCTTCTGTTGCTATCAGCAGTATATATTCTTTGTGCAACTGTGACTTTTTGGTCCCACAAGCATAGTATGACTTCTGTGTGCGTAAGTCCCTAAGTAAATTCCAGCCATTATTTGACCACTGGCTAACCCTGGTTATCTAATTAGGCTGGTTCAAAGCTGGTAAAAGTGGGTTATGATTTACATACAGACCCCATTTCCATTTAAATATGTTCATTTCCACCCTTAACCTGCCAGGTGAATTTACTTTCCCTGCAAAGCAGTTTTAGACTTAGCAGGGGCCCTTTTTAAAACAAGAAATTAAAACACAAGTAAACTGCCACTTTACTTCCTTGTTAAAATAAGAGCCTTTCCTGGGCCTAAACAGAAAGGTTTAAAACTTGGCAAAATAGCTTCCCCACACCATAGAGATCATGGAGTGTGCTTGTGATTCAAAAATGCTTTAAAAAACCCAACAACCTCAGAGTACCCAGTTTGGGAAAGAGATGACCCTAAAAAGTGCATGCAGCCACTAAAACATGGGCAATTGTCCAGTCTGATATCAGCCACTAACATCTTAAAGGCACCGGATTCTGTCTGATCCTAGAAGCTATGCTAGGTCAGCTCTGGTCGTTATTTGGATGTGAGACCACTAATGAATACCAGGTGCCGTAGGCTAAATTTCAGAGAAAGAAACTGGCAAAACCACCTCTGAGTATTTCTTGCCTAAGAGAACCCTATGAAATTCATGGGGTTGGCATGAATTGACAGGTGACTTGAAGGCATGCATACAAAAAACACTTTTAAAATTGGAGGTAACAGGGTGAAGACTTTGAAAATGGAATCGCATTTTAAGAAGGACATCAAACAATCAAAGACTCATGGGATACAATTCCTTGAAGACATCAGCTGGGAAAAGCAACCATGTCAACATGGGGGCCAGAATTTCCGGTCCCATCTGGGGCACTGAATCAATTGTTGATAGAAAGGCAGATCAACACATAGGTAAATCCATTTTGCTGCATTTTAAGGAGGACACTGTAACGAGCTGACTACAAACCAGCCAATCAGAAGCCAGGGACCCTAAACCAATCAGGTGCTGGCTTAGGATTCCGTTTGACAGTTGGGGTTAGAATGTTGAGAGATGAAGTAGGGTTTTTCGAATCCTGACGGTTGAAGCGGGAGTTGCGTTGAGGAGAGAGTTAGGGGAAGAGTCGGTTCCAAAGGGAAACTGGGTTTTAGTCTAGAGAGAGGGACTTTTAACCAGTTAGAGACTCTAATTAAAGGAAGGATTATAGTAAGCCTGCGAGGCAATACTGTAGTGTTTAAACTTAGGAAAGTAGGCAATAAGGACAGTGTTAGTGTCCTTAACAGCTGGTAATAGAAATACTCTGTAGCAAGTTGAACTGTGGTCATATAGTAACCAGTAAGAAGTTACACGTGCCTGAACTAACAGTTGTTTAATATCATTTAGTTCAAGAAATATCTGTTCAAACCTCTTGCTAAACAAAGTTCATATTTTGTTTTATCCAAAGGCTGGTCTGCCATATATATTGTATCCATGCTACTATATTATATCATACTGGGAACCTGCCACATAAGAAAGGGGGTTCGTTACATAAATTGGGTGGCAGCGGGGTGAGAAAAGAAAACCCCATAGAACTGCCATAAGGTGATGAAGTGTGTTGTTCGTTACATAAATTTGGTGGCAGCGGTGGGAAAATAAAAGTCCCAGGCGCCTGCCACAATAGGAAGGAACTTCGTCACAGACACGAAGAGAGGGCTGGGAAAAGATGTGACAGCATTCTGGAACTGCCTGGGAAAGCTTTCTGCCACACAGAACAGGGCAACTCCAAAGGGGTTATGTAGCTGCAGCTACATAAATATAGATTTGGGACAACTGCTTTGATGAACAACAAATTCAAGAAAGGAGCCAAATACTTATACATGTGGTGGCTGACCTTTGACTAACCTTCACTGAATGAATACTTTTGAGTAAAGGCTTGGGCAGCCATCCTCTTTGGACAGGAAACTTCCTGCAGCAAGCAAGAGGTTGGACGCAATGGGATATAAGACCCCCCCCCCCCCACCCCCTGCAAAACCTTCGATCCAAACAAATGAAAAAGAAAAAAAAAGAAAATGTTCCTTGTCTTTGCAGGATTCTGGGAGTTGTAGTCCAGAACTTTCCAAAGTTCTGGGCTCTTCCTATAAATCTCTGCCTATAAAACTGTAAAACAACCAATACAGCCATTAAATCATTCTATGGTTGTTTTTATGTAATTGATGGGCCATTTAGTCCATTCCTTTGCTTGATATAGGAAATCCAGAATGTCCCACCAGTTGAAGTTCCAGTTTTTGCTCATTCCTTTCTTCATTGCTTATGGTGCTTTCCAATTAACATTACTTATTTTCCTTCATTCATCTGCATGCTGAGTTTGATATCCCACCACATTAAATCTGAAATACATTTACACCCCCACCTTTTAAGCCATGTTAAAATGTAGTGTACAGAGGACAATGGGTGCTTGATTCATTTAAGAAGACACTATGGATAACCCTCCTCTCTTACTGTGATAAAAAGTGGAACTACATGAATTAGAATAATTACTGGGAAATGATGGGCTAAGAGACATTTGTATTCACACAGTTTTATTTTCATGAGCGTTTGTATTGAGTTCAAGCTTTGTATTTTTTGAGCCAATCAAAATAATTAATATGACTAAGTTAAAAAGAAGTTGTGTAGAAAAATATAGAAAGAGAAGAAAGAAAATGATGATCACCCTTTATAGGTTTTTTTTTCCTATTAGAAGGTTAATATTGTCAACAGAAATGCTAAATATATTTATTTGGAATAGTTGATTTATACAAAACTAACATATAACTATAATATAGAAAGTTGTATATATGTCAATTACTATACTGTATTTTTCTTTTTAAACTAATAAAATTTAATTTAAAAAATATTATGACAAATGGAAGCTTTCCAAAGGCACTGAAAAATTTGCAAAATCTGTTCTACTTTGTACTCATTACGTATCAGGGGGATGGATAGGGTGCAGTGGGGAGAAAGGTCACTGACTTTCAATCAAGCAAAGTCAGTGAGGAAAGAAAATAAAACCCTCACTTACTCCATGGGGCATGGATTCAATTGGGTTGGCTGTGTTGATTCAGGTGTCCCAAAGAGGGTCTGAATGACTCATCTCCAAAAACAACATCCACGGCATGAAGATGGGAAGAGAATACAAACTGTTATTTCAGATATATTCTCGAGAGATAAGTCCCTTCTTATAGGCAAAAAGTCCAGCTGTGGCCAGTGAGGTGAAGAAAGTAGACAACCCCAGAAAGACTAGGAGTCCTGGGACTGATGGCAAGTTCCTTTCCAAAAATGTAGTTGTGATGGGGAGAGCTGGAACATCCTACATGAGAATATATTTAACATTAGAAATTGGAGCAATGAAGACAGGCACACTATGCACAGTTTTGAGGAATAAAAGGCTACTGAATACAGTGCCATTTATCCTTGATTTAACATGCATAGAGGATTTGACTCAGGCATTTTTAATCCATAGAAATTGTGTTCAAGTAGAAACCCAGGAATAACTGACACCAAGAAGTGGTGGATCAGTTCTAGTTTGGAAGTTTCAGAAACATATATTCTCAATTAAGTAAAATTAAGTAAATTAAGTAAAGAGACAAGGACAGAAGCATACTATCCACTCTTCTCCCAGCAAGAACAAAGGTTTGAAGGGGAGCACTTTCTCTATATAGGGAGACTCAACATAATCTACAACTTTAAAAAAAAATCAAAATCATGACAGTCTCTGCATACAGGAGAGTCTCTTCCCTTCAAGCTGTTGCTCTCCAGGCATGAACTCTACATGTGAATAGAGCTAGCATGTTCCCCTCAAATGTTTGTGTAATATCAATTATATAATCCTCAGTATGCCTACAGTTGCAATTGGAATCAATAGCGGACATGAAAGTGCCAAAGCTTAAGATACCATTGTGGGGGAATCAGTAAAGGGTGATGGGAGCTATAAATCTGACAGAACAAAGATTAACGTTTATCTCCCATATTGGCTGCACCCAGTCTTATTACCATAACCTCTATTGTAAAGATAACATAAACACTTGAGGGCACTTCAGTCCTAGTTATTTCTATAGAGAAAGTCTCTCCATATCACTTCACATGCCACATAGGAAAAGCTGAAGGAAGTAAAGAGAACCGAGTATTTTGATTCTCCATTTCTCAGAGGGGAGGCTTCATTGCTCTTGGGGGTTAAATGTGCATATCATGACTACACGCTCTAGAAATGTAGGACACTTCAGGGAACACTTACCTTTGATTCTGGTTCCGTGACCCAAATTTCATTCTTTGAAATCTTTCCCATGCTGCACAGTATCTGGAAGAAGGAAATCATTTCTCATTAAAAATAATTATTTTTATATCACAAAATTGTTTAGTAAGAGACTGAAATACTACTGAGAGCCAATTCACACATTGGCCAAAATCCTGCATCAAGAGATGTAGCTACAGAGATGAACTATGGCATGGGACAGACCTCCCCAAAAGGGCAGCCTGCCGGCAGCCTAATTCCCTCTGGAGGGAAGCCACAGCCGCCAAACCGTGCGGCTTCCTTCAGGAGGAAAAAGAACCGGGAAAATGGGTTATTTTAGTGCCACAGGGAGGATGTAACAAGTGTACCATTGGCACACTTGCTACATAATCGATGCACGGCAACGCATGGATGCCACGCATCGCTTAGGTAACAATGGTGGTGCCTGTATGGATGGGACACCACCATTATAGCGGTGCCGTTCTGTGCTAAGGTTAGGGAACGTGCAGTTGCCACACAGTCACTAACCCCAAAATTTGGGCCGTGTGTTTCGGTCCTATGTCTCTGTAGCTAAGCCTCGTGATGGTACTGCCCAAAACTTATCATTTTATCAGTCCAGGCCTCATCTCTATATGGCCATTTCTGTGTTGCCAAAGAGCAGAGGACTGTCACAGCACATCCAGCTACTGGAAAATAAAGAGTTAAGTCCCTGCTCATTACCCTGCTCTCTGGCAACACAGAAATGGTGATGGGGAGCAGTGTCTTGCATGGTTTAGGAGGTAGGCTTTGGGGGAGTTTAGTTCATTGCAGGGTTGGAAAAGATCTGTGCATGAATTGCAATGGTGTCAGTCATATTTATGCTATTGTAATTCATGAACTGGATGTCTACTAGTGTGTGCGCAAAGCAAATGTTTTATGCCATCAACTGCAATGGTGATGTCTGAAATAGGAATAGGCAGGCAACAGACTGATCTCCAGCATAACAGATTGATCTCCAGCATATGCCTTCTAGAAAGGAATAGTAATGATGAGGAACAGTATTATCCCCCTCATTTGGTATAATTTCAAAGGCTTCCAGCAGTACTGTGCTGTAACACCAGAGTACATGGAACAGGGACCTGCTCACAAAGATCGTTATCGGAGATGGCCTTCACCATTAGCCAGAGTGAGATAGCACCTCAATCAGCAAATCCTGCCTTTCATGAAAGCAAATTGTTAGTTGCTTAATTTGTTATTCTGCTTTTACTGCCAGGGTTGGAGAAAGGCACATGTGAGAGGCACTTGTCTCATGTGCCAAAATAACTTTATTGGTTTTCAGCAACTGGCAAAGATGGAGTGGGACATGCCTTGCCATTCACTGCTCTGCATCACACAGAAAAATATCTTAGGCCAGGCTGGCCCATAACTCAATAGGACAATGAACCAATATAATTATGATTTCCCTTCCCACTCCAAGAAGCACGATGCAAACTAGGACCACATATTAATTCCTTCCAGATAACGTAAACCACAGTGGTTTTTTTTAAAGCCTTTATGACTTATTTCATGGAACATTTTCCAAAGATGGGATTCAGATCACAGTGCATGTATGGGATGATGCCAAACACTTTTGGTTTCAAATATTTCAGGTTCTACACTTTATATCACATTGGGATGTGAGAGACCATGTTTCTTGCTTTCTGCCCTCTTTTGAGCCAAGTCACAGAGAAATCATGGGGCTTAACTTCAAGAATCTATGCCATACTTGTTTGAACTCTTTCCCCTAATTTGTCTGGCTCTCTATTGGCTTGAGAAAGAGATTTGGGTATATGAAATGATGGTAAAACCTGGAAAAAATAAAGGAGCAAAATTGCTATTTCAGATATCTCTGCAAAAGTTGGAAAACATAGTCTGAAACTTTTACATCAGCAGTATTACACTCCCGAACACTTAGTACACATCAGGCATTTTATAGGGAAAAAACCTTCTGAAGTGGTCATACAGCTTCTGAGGTCCTGCACCCCAACCTCTTAATTTCTAAGCTTTAGTCTTCAGTGATTATGCAACAGAATAGAAATTCAATGTCATACTCTATGTTACATAGGGAATGATTTAATTTCCTATGTTCAGCAGCAAGATCAGTTATTGTGCAAAACCAGAGAGTAAGTAAAAAAAAAAAAAAGGAAAAAAAAGAAGCTATCATTAAGTGAACTGAGATGAAGAAATTGGTGCTTCATTATTATGGATAAACTTCCAGCACAAGTATAAAGATGCACCAAGAATTAGGAAAATAAATTATTTGATATCTGGTTTTCTTTTATTTTGTAAGTCAATTGTAATATTATTAATCCTCACCTCTTTGATTCTCATGTGTATTTCTGGGAAAATGTTCTTATGTGATGCTTTACTTAATATTTTTATGCTTTTAAAATTATTTACTAATTCGTGTATACATATATTAAAATATATTAACAATAAAATTCTAAAAACCACAGCATAGTTGGTCCTCGATATCCACAGGGGATCCATTCTGGACCCCACCCCCACACATACTGAAACCCGCTGATGCTTGCGTCCATGTTGTCCCCAACACCAGTATGTCCACATGGCTGCAGCACCATTGGGGATAATGCAACTTCAATAGCAGCACATGCACATGGCTGGTCCATTAGGGACAGCCTCTGTTGTACCCAGTGGTGGTGCATGCACATGGCTGCCCTGCCTAATGGCAGGACAGCTGCATGCATGTGCCACCACTGGGGACAACAATGGCTGTCCCTAATGGCGGTGTGGCCACATGCATGCTTCGCCATTGGGGACAACACAGGCTTGCCATCTGCTTGAATCCGCAGATGGCCAAGTCCATGGGCAAAGAGGGCAGACTGTATGTACAAAGCACACATACTATTTACAAGTGAAAATCATATGGTGCAAGGAAATTAATTGCATCACACCCAGTATGCTCACTTGTCTGGCGTCTCTGCAGATGTTTACTAAAATGTAGCATAATTCATGAAGAGAAGAATATGATGAGAAGAGGAAAACAGGTACTTGATAAATGAATCATGCTCATTTGGAGCATTTTCCTGAAGAATAGCTATCATACATTGATATGAATAATCACTGAAGATGTTTAGAAATCTGGAGAGGCTTTGATTTTCACTTCATGCTTTAATGTTATTGTATGCATTCAGGTTATTCTGGCTCATGAAATCAGGGTTTTTTTTTTAAATTATGTTTATACATACACACAGTGCTTCAATGTAAAAAAATAAAAATAAGGAATACATTGAAATGGTTTTTGACCTGTGGCTGTCAATGTTTTTGACTTTAAGCTCCAGAATTCCTCTGACTGTTGTCTACTGCATGGGATTTATGAGAGTTGAATCCCACAAATAGTTGGAGAAGAACCAATTGAGAATTTTCAACCATAATTCATGGGATTTAATGGCAGCCTTTTGTTATATGACAGTTGGTTTTATGTATTTGTTTTAAGCCCTTCAAATGTCATTAGCCTTCTTTTTTTAGGACAATGACAGTGGTTCAGCACCCCAAACCTCCTTGGCACAGTCCTTCATCTGGGCTCTCTTTACCTCTCTAGCAGCTCTCTCGCCAGCCTGTACTGCCCCTTCCATGGCACCAGTCCACTGTGTAGCTGTCTCAGTGCCAGCAAAGTAGATCCTACCTGCTGGTTGACGAATTATCCTTTAAAACAAACATCACAACAGATATTAAAAGAACAGAGATAATCATCCGCCTTGCAGATAATGGCTTTTTATAAGGTGCTGACATGTACCTAGAGGTACTGTGACTAGCTTTGCTTGTCTGTTATTTTCTTTTGATATTTTTCTGAAGGAATTACAATTCACTGACAGCTTTTCAGAAAGCACCACCTTATCTATCATGAATGCTGAAGTCTTTTATAGCAATGTCCCCACAAAGGTAAGACATCCCTTGTGGTGGCAGCACAGAATGTCTCCAAAATATGTTAATATCTTTGTGGCTGCCTTAGAACAATGCATTCTCAGCTCCTTTTCCCAAAGTGTCTTCCCTATCTGGCAAACATTTATATGACAACTATATTATCTGGACTCATAGACAGGATGTCCTGGGAAAGTTCCACAATAAACTACATAACTTTGATTGAGAATTAATCTTATCCTAGTCAATGTTACAATTTCACTTTCCAGACACTACAATGCAGTTATACTGGAAACCTACTGACTGCTACACATACTTAAATGATATCGGTTTACACCCAGAACAAATCAGAAAATCTGTGGTTGGCAGCCAAATTCTACAATATAACCAGCTCTGTTCACACTTGTTACACACACATTTTCTTGTAAAAGTCAAACTCTGATGTTCCTTAGACAATAATATCCACCCAAGGAAATAAAAACAAATCAAAACAGATCAACAATCAATTTTGTACCCCGGAACAACTTATTACAGGACATACCCAAGGGAGTGTCCAGGTTATTCTGTGCAAAAATACTGTACTCCTCTCTACCAGGCCCTCTAACAAACTCCTCTCTAACAAGCTCAGAGAACTGTACAGTAGGCAGGCAGCTATCTAGCTGTAAACAGACTAATATCTTATCATGTAACACAGATACAGAGGTAGGAAACAGACCATGTGACAGAACCAGATGTCAATTCCACTTTGGCAATACTATTACATCACCTAATATTTAATCTACAGTATCTGTTGTTCATACACATGCTCATTTTCCAATGCTCTATTGAATTTTATATAGGATGCACAGACAGGCCTATTAGCAAAAGGGTAAACACATCTGACATACAAATGACAATATGCAAAAATCAATGAGGGAACACTGTAGTCTTCCAGAATGGCCTGTCTCTGATCTCAAGACATGAACAAAGGAACTTCAAAAACAGATTTCAACAGGAAACAGTTAAAACAGTCCAACCTTCTCTGCTGTAGCTTAAACAGAGACACAAGCTTTTAAACGCACAGTAGGCTCTCAGTATCTGCTGGGATTTGGTTCCAGGACCACTCATGGATAACAAAATCTATGGATGCTCAAGTTCCAGTGGTGTAATAAAATGGTGTCCTTACATAAAATGGCAAAATCTTGATTTTGTTAGCAGTCTCCCTTCCAAGTAGTAATCAGGGCTGACTCTGATTAGCTTCCAAGATCAGATGGGATCTGGTGCCTTTAAGATATTTACCAGTTCCTCAATACTAGTATGTCAGTGTTATTATCTAACTGTTGTTTTGTGAATGGAAACCACTGAGGTAATTATCACTGTCTGCATTCTCTGTGTTTTAATTTTCCCTGATTGCATGTAAATATATTTCTGCTAACTGAGAATAAGACTTCATGAATTTGACGAACTGCACTGAGTCCATGGAAGCTGATGTTATATTAAATGTGTTAGTCTATAATGTGCCACAAGGCACTTTGCTGTTTGTGTGTTTGTTTTTGCTAACATAAACTACCCTTTGAAAATGTATAGAATATTTTGTAGTCCAGCCACTGATGATAATCAGTATCAGCAAAAAATATATTATATCTTGTTTTACCTTCCAGATTGGGACATTACACCAGGTGGAAGATAGGCTATACAGCCACCAGAATATTGCTCTTCACTCCAGTTCTTTTCTTCATAATGCACAGGCTGCAGGAACAAAGCATGAAAAACAAAGCATTAGATAAATTTAAGTCTAGGACCCAAAGAGTTAATACAGTTTAGCCAGGAAGTTGTAATTATTAATATTCTACTAATGTTTGATGCTCTTCTTCCTTACATGTAATGCTTCTTTTGTTCCCAACACTTTTGCATACAGTTCACATATTTTTTTATTTCTACATGAAGAAGAAAAAGAAGAAGAAGGTACATGTGAAAGAATCCAGATTCAGGATAATATGATCGATAGTAAACTATCAAATCTATAGTACAGGTCTAATTACAAATTATGTATATTTTTAATAGGTCCATCTTTTCAAGTACACTGATGTTCATACACTAAGCTGCTAGACTTTTCTCTCTGTCTGCATGCTCCAATGGTGTGCTCTTGACTTGGCCATTATTTGGAAGTGGGGTACATTCAGAGGAATTCATTTTTCTCACAGAACACTCTATACTGTTTCCCTCTCTTAGGTTAGATGGTAATGGAGGAAATGTTTATTCAGGCCATTATCTCTTCTCTCCACTAAAATATTCCCTCCCATTTACAATCTCTCTCTTTCTCTTACACACACACACACACACACACACACACACACACACACAGAGTTTTGCTTTCTAACCAGGAGGTAGCTACAAACCAATGTGGATATGGATGGCAGCACAGTTAACAAAAGCATGTAGTTTTGCACAGTGAACTAAAATGCTTTCTTTTTTATTTCACTGCATTGCACTAATTTTGGTTCTATGATTACTGAACAAGATAGTTGTTCTACTATAACAAGCAGTTACAGATAACAGGGAAAGGTAAACATCACTTCTCTTGCATTCATCTCTTAGTCACTATTAGAAGCTGCACTATTCCCAAGACAATTTACAACATAAAATGTCCAATTCCATATGAATATAACAAGTCCATAAAATCATATTTGAGGATGAGTAAGTTAAGACAAGCCAAAAAAACAAGAGTTTAGGGTGAAGGATTAAACATGGCGGAAGCTCTCTGAATAGTGTACAAAGTATACCTTCCTGAAAGATATTCAAAAAAGAGACTGGTTTTGTTTCTCCTGAAGCATCTGTGGCTCCATCCCAAGGACCTCGGTGATTTTAGATCAGGGGTCAATTTCCTGTTCTGGGGCAAGATGCCTAAACTGATGGTTGTTGGCAGGTTCAGGCATTGAGCAGAGTTTCTTTCTGCAAGGGCTGCCTGAACTGGAAGTCTTGTGCTTTTGCTCCTGCTTGGATAGCGAATTTCAGAAGGTAGCATTACAGGGTTGCCATTCTGGGCAAAAATTTTGTTTTGGTGTTCCTCAGGCTCCACTCCATTCTCAATGCTCATCAGTATCTACATTGGGGAGGAGAGGAAACATGTGACCTTTCAAATGTTGTGAACTGCTAAAAGGAGAGGAATTCTAGGGTTTGCAGTTCAGAAACATCTGGACAGCCGCATGATTCCACTCTCTCATTGACATAAACGAATGGGCAGATTGCCCATAGGAGGAGAATGAGGCTCATTTGCCTAAGAAATGTTGTCGTCTCTAAACCATGTTGCCCTTCTCTTGAAAGAGCAGATTTACTGTTTAGGAGTATTCATTGATCCAATTTTTCTCACTTGATGTCGTAATGGCCTCAGAAGAAGAGAGGAATCTGCCTTATACTGAGTCAGACCCTTTGTCAATATAGCCCAGTATTGTCAACATTAACGTTCAGGCAGAAGTTTTCTCTCCTGTCTCTATTGAATCCAGTATTATCTAGAGAGACTGGAGACTGAAGCTGGGATCTTCTACATCTAAAGCGTATGCTCTGCTATTGAGCTAAAGCTCAAAGCACCACTGAATACTTTTTATCAGCTTCAGTTGCTATGCCAATTACACTTCTACCTTCATAGAGAGCCTGGTTGCAGTTATCTATGCTGTGGTAACATCTCTCCTCGATTATTGCAACACTTTTAAGGAGGCACTTCCTCTAAAGATGGTCTAGAAACTTCATAACAAAGAAAAGAGCAACAAGTCTGCTTTCATGATAGACAATACACAGATTTAGAAGTTGCGTATTCTTACCTCTCTTCTTTGCTAAGCTCTGTTAGTTTAAATGCTTTTCGTGCAACAATAAAGCTAAATTGAAAAGGAATTACACCAATTAATACACTGATTTGAGAAATACACATGTAAAACTTTTCTATTAGAGGCATTTAAAACAACAACACAGAGACAGACAGAGATGCTGTGTCAGATCTCATTTAGGGAGAAAGGCCGGATATAGGTGCAATAAATAAACAGACTTTTGAACAGAACTGTGCCTATTCAACTGCAGCACAGCAGAAACTGCCCTGTGTAAGAACAAGTGGGTCTCTTGATAATGACACTAATGACCTGGAAGAAAAGTGTGTGTGTGTGGTGGTGGTGGTGGGGGATATCAGTGCAATCTTGTATCCAGTCAACCTGTTTGTATCTAGCAAAGAAGCTGTCAAATGACCTAGGAATGGTGATCAGTAGAACAGATGACATGGCAGGAAAAGCCAGCCTATCATCAGTCTTTCCTAACAGGTGTTCAGCCTTCCCAATTCTTGATATAAGTGTGAATGTCTTGAATATATGGTTGGTCTTGCTCTCTATATACCTATAAATAAAATGGAATGTCCATGTTCTCTCTTTCCACCATCACTGACTTTAGTTTAAGATATAAATATTTTGTATAATTTACATGAGATGAGATCCATGGTTTTGAAATCAGTGAAGTGCCATTTCCCCTAAAAATCCTTCTTAAATGCTCTCTATATTTTTTAAAATTACACCAACTGACTGTAAGTCTGGTATTTTTAAAAAATCACAAGGCAGTGACAGGAGGCAACCATATCCCTCTCCTTAGTATTACAGATTTATAGCATGTCATGGCAGGGGGTTAGACTGGATGGACCTTGCAGTCTGTTCCAATTCTACGATTCTATGATTCTAATCTGTTTTGAGGATTCAGAACAGCTATTTATGAATGCTATGAGAAACTTGCAATTTGCAGTAAGCAAGCAAATAACGGATTGTGTTTTTTCATGTGGTCCAAAATGCTGCTTCATTTATGTTGTTATTTTCAAAAAGCAGAACACCACAGATTGCCATAACTATCAGAAGATGAGGATATAGTTGTTTTTCCTCTTGATTTTGCTTGTTTAATTTAATCATAATCACTTCTCCACTACTGGATCTCTCTTTGTAATGTTCATATTGGGTATACTAGTTACATGTAATGGCAACAGCCTTGAGGCACTCCTGGCAGTCACACTGGAGAAGGAGGAAACAAGTAATCCCTGAAGAGAAGCTGGGATCATTCTTATAAAGCCAAACCAAGGATGGACAGATAAGGGAGCTGATTTTCTGCTCCTGTGCACCCCACAACCTTAGTTTTACATAAAAACACAGCTATTATTTCCATCCTTACTGCTTCTACTGTTATGGAATAAATTCCAGAAGCATACTACACCAACTTGTGCTGATACATTTCAATGTTTATTCCATTATATTGTCTGAAATATGAGGAAGATCAACATGGACTTTTACAGACAATTGGGTGGGCAAGTAATGCTAGGACTGGGAATGTGAGAATGAAGGAAATCAGCTCCTTAAGAGGAAACAAAGTAGTACCTAGTTATGCTGAGCTCCCTAAGGCCAGCAACAAGTGATAAAAGGTGATGATTACACATGTGCTAAAGCAGAGGATATTCAGGACATAATTAATGGCATGCCATAAATATGATTTTTCTAAAGCGTAGAGGATTGGGAGCCAGTGACCTATAAGGTTGAATTACAAGTCTCATCACCCCTCAGTATTGACCAGGCTGATTGAGGTTGGTAGGAACTGGAGTTTAACAAATATGGAGGGCCACAGATTCTCCAGTCTTGCTATTAGATTGCCTTATATTATTTAGGGCCTTGGACAAACGGGCCTATAGTGCGCCCTTGTCATGTGCTAGCGGTTATTCAAGGGTGCACCGCGCATATGTGCCTCACTCCTAGCACGTGACGAGGGTGTCAAAATGGCGGTGTCCTGTACACATGGGCACTGCCATTTTGACATGACCAATGCTTAGCCCCCTTGTGATGTTGTGAGTGCACACTGCTGCATCACAAGGGCACTGCAGAAAGAACCCGCTTTCTGCGGGTTCTTTTTGGCGCGTGAGGAGGCCATGTGGTTTGTCCGTTGTGGCTTCCTCGCGTGGCAAAACAAGGCGGCAGTCAACCGCCCTTTTTGGGCGGTCTGTACCCCGCCCAGGTTACAGTCTATAAGTTTGACAACAGCCAATTTTTCTAAGACTTCGACAAATATTTCTACAGTGCAATATATAAAATATTGGATGTCTTACCCCATAATGGCAGGCTCAGACTCATCTGGTTTAGTATCATCTAAGGCTGCTGAAACTGGAGCTTCCTCATCCAAAATCATCATGGCACCACAGCATCCTGACAGGAAAAAGGAAAACTAAATAGCTAAATTCACAGTGCTACTGCCAGGGACACATCTTAACATAAACACATGCAAACCGGGGTTTGTTTGTTGAATGTTTGTTTTTTACATTTATTGATCTTCGGAACTGTCATACACCAAAAATAATGCAGTTTTCTAAACTTCCAGGGAATGGGCCCAAACAGACAGGCCAAAATAAAGCTGCTTCAGGTCACTTTGGAGGTATGCTGTTTAAATGCTGCATGAGTCCTAAGAGGATGGAAGCCATGTCAAAGCCATACTCCAGTCCTAAGTACTGGAGCACAGCTTTGGTGCAGCTTCTGGCCTCGTAAGAT
Source organism: Sceloporus undulatus (assembly GCF_019175285.1). Lineage (NCBI taxonomy): Eukaryota > Metazoa > Chordata > Lepidosauria > Squamata > Phrynosomatidae > Sceloporus > Sceloporus undulatus. The sequence goes on from NC_056524.1 coordinate 74,470,323, forward strand.
GCGTGTATCATTTAAACAGCATATCACCAAAGTGACCCAATAGCAGCTTTATTTTGGCCTGTCTTTTTGGGCCCAAATATCACTAAAAAGTTGCTAAAATGCATCGCTATTGCCTAGTGTCATGAGGAAAGATAGTGCTAATATTTAAAACTACTGAGATAATGGATCTATTTATGCTATGTTTACATAAAAGACGGAGAGAGAAACTACATGAGTAAATGTCCAGAGTCACATGAAAGCATAAGGACATCCATCATCAGATTTCTGTAGTTGTGATTTACCAAGCCAAGCTCAGCATGACAGCTCCATCAATACCCAGGCCGCAGTCCTAGCCAGCAGGAGAATGATTTAAAAATCTTTCATGCTTCCACTTCTGTTGTCAGCATCCAGCAGTTAAATTTCAATAAATACAATCTCAGGGAAAGTTATAAGATGTTAAGTCTGACCTGAAGATGCTACAAATTCTTAATTATGAAACACATACCCAGTTTTCTCCAGAAAGCTTCTTTGTAGAACATCATGTTTTTAATCACAGAGCCCTTTGGAATACGTTGGATCAACTGGTTTCTTTTTGTAGGCAATTCTGGCTTGAAATGGATCTTTGTGGTTAAAAGAGGTGGAATGGCGCTGATCACATACCTGCCCTGTAAAACGCAACATAGAAAAATAACCAGCTTATGTATTTTAAAATTATATATTTGAAATATTTTTATCTAACTTTGCAGGCACACTGTGGTTACAAAGCAATTGATAAGGCTCTAAATCATTGAGAAAATGAACCAGATATAAAATAGTATAAATAAATGTGTCTTAACATTTTTAAAAAGTGGTGAAATCATACATATTTGCCCTGGGATAAATACATTGGAAAAGTAAACACTGACAAAAAATCAGTGTAAAAAGGCGAGCAAATATTAATTGGTGTACAGGTTTTTCATACAGTTTCTAGCTATGCACACTCATCACTTCAATCAATCTGGGATGTATATGAGATGAAATCTATGAGCATTGTAATGGTAGTCAAGTGACATATTTACAAAAGGATGCAAGACATAGTGTCAGATGCTTTGAGGAGAAACATTCACAATTAAATCAATAAAATAAGTTTTAAAGACACCCCCAGAATAATCTGCAAGGGTGGGCTAATAAAAGTGAAGTAAAAGCTGATTAACTGAATATGAACCCTCTTAAAGGCATACTGCATGCATTCTTATTCGATTACCTTATATATCTCATGGTTCAATGTCTCCACAATAACACTGTCACCTGACTGATCAATGCTAATTACTGGTCTCCCCAGTTTAACACTATCTTTGAGTTGTTCCATCATTTTTTCAGCAATTTGTCCAGAACCCCCAACAAACTTCCTCTCCTAGAAGAAAACAAAGCAGATTTGGAAGAAAGAGAAGAAATTAGTAGCCAGAAATTGGTATGCTAGAGGACAGATTTATTTAGGTGGTAGGCTGAACAGAAGCTGTGGTAAATACATTACGAACAGTTTAGGACCATTTGCTTAAAAAGCAAAAAAACCAAACTTCTGAATAAGAACCACTTCACTAAAGTAGGGCAGTTATAATTTTTTCCTCCTCCAGTTAGCCCATTATCTTTTGTATCTTTTGTTGTGCTGGAAAAATCCATTTGGCAAAAAGCATGCTTTTATTACCATTTTCTTCTGGAAAGAGAACTGAAGTGCTTTGACAGCATGCAGAGAGGCAAGTAGAAAGTCTTGTGTTTCTCTCGTGCTGCTTCTCAGCATTCTTTTGCCATGTGATAAAGCTCATAGAAAAAACAGGAGTTCTCCTAAAATGGTTGGCAAGAAACAGAAACAGGGATACTGGGGAGGCAATGATGCCAAGGGCTAAAAGCTGAGTAAAAGGGCAAAAAGGTAATGTACAGAAAGGCTAAGGGCTAAAATTAGACAGTTAAGTCCCTGCCTGTTGTGTGACAGACACATGACACCAAGAATCCTACTTCTCTTAATGTTTTGACAAGAGGCATGTATTTCCTATGGTCTCTTAGTACTAGATTGTGCATTTTGAAATTGGAGAAGTTACTTCTTAAAACTACAAGTCCCAGAACCTCCACCTAGTATGGTCAGTGAACAAACTGTATCTGCTTCAAGGAAAATTGTTTTTTTCTAACATACAATAGTATAGTATATCTATTTAATTCTAATTATGAAACACGTGATCAGACATTAAAATCTTTTGCTACCATTTCTGTCTGTCAGATCATGAGAAATCAAGCAGTTGACAGCACTGTCAGCACATATATGTCCAAAGATGACTTCTCTATTTACAGAAATGGTATTTTATTTTCCAAATACTCTGGTTCAACTCAAAGACCTCCCCAAATATCTTTCAGATTATGACATCCAGTAAGTGGTACTTCAATTGTATATTCATTCATCTAGAGATACTGGTTTATATTATGTTTTAAGTACACAGTTAATTGGCTAGTAACCATGGAAACAATAGTACAGCAACATGGCTGAATGGAAGAGAAGTATGATGCTACATTTCTGTTGTTATTCCAGATCTGTAATAAAACTGATGTTTTCCACAATGTTATTCATTGTAGTTTATACTCTTTATAAATTACAGAAAGTGGCACACCATATTCTTTCTTTATAAACTCTGAAAAAAAGTACACTTTTACATACCAGCCCTCCATTTGTTATAGAAGACATCCTGGTAGTTCCCCCACTCAGCTTCACATACCACAAAAACCAGAGAGCAGAGACTTCATGGGTCTCAGCAGTGATGTTGACATTCACAAAGTGTGTAGCATAATCCTTGGTAGTTCTGTGTAGAAGACACAATACAGACAGAGAAAGACTTGCTTAATTTCATTATATTTCAGAGTACTTTTCTCCACTAAAATTAAATGAACTACCTTCTCAGAATGCAATTGTAGCACCTTTGGGACTGAGAAAAAGAAAGAAGTTAGTAACATAAGCTTTCATACTGCTTTATCACACCAGGGGGCAAACAGGATTTAAACGAGAATTAAATGAGAGTTCAATAGGAAATGTCGTGTGATAAACATCAGGCATTTCCTGTTTAACTCTCGTTTAACTCTTGTTTAAATCCTGTTTGCCCCCTAGTGTGATAAAGTAGATAGACTTCAGTCCACTTCCTCAGATGCATTTGAGGAAACAGACTGAAGTCTACAAAAGCTTATGTTATCATGCTTATGTTCTACCTTTCTTTTGGGTCATCTCAAAGGTGTTACAAAAATCCTTTGCATACTAATCTAGGGGGTCATTCCCACTGGCAGGATGAATCGCTTCCTGATTTGCTTGTGCCCCTGTTATGAAAACGATTTTAAAAGGACCCCAGTTCCCACTATGAAAGGGGATCTTTTCCTTACCCAGGTCCAAGTGATTTAATTTGCCCCGACTGTAGTTGCCACTGGCAGTACGCTTCAGAATCCATGATGTAAGTGGCTGCCCAGCTTGGAAATTGGGGGGGGGGGGGGGGGGGGGGTAGAGGCTGAGAGAGTGTGAAGCAAGGCCGGGGAGGTAATCTCTCAACTCGACTTCTGTAACGTGCTCTACATGGGGCTACCCTCATGCCAAGTTCAGAAACTTCAATTGGTACAAAATATGGTGGCCAGGTTGGTCACGAGCACATCCTAAAATCTCTCCACTGGCTGCCTATTAGTTTCCGGGCAAGGTACAAGGTGGTTGGTTCTAACCTTTAGAACCTGGGACCTGACTACTTGCGGGAGCACCTACTTCCATACAATCCTCCCTGCACATGTCGGTCCCCTCGGAAGAATCTTCTACAACCTAAGAAGACTTTCAACAGTGACTCAGAGGGCCTTCTTATCAGCTGTTTCCACGCTCTGGAATGACCTGCTGAACGAGATCTGCCATATTACCACCCTGGAAGCCTTTAAAAAAGCTATTAAGATTGATCTCTTCCGGGAGGGCTTTCCAGACTAGGTTAGATCCATTAGACTTGCCTCCCTCTCTATTGATACTGATATCAAAATGGATTGATACCATCACCCCTGTCCCTCCCTCCTCATTAATAGTGCTAATCTGCCCAAAATTTTAGTGTATTCCTATTGGCCAGTTTTAAATTTAATCTCTTTTTATGGGTTGATCACTGTTTTTATGATTGGGGGAGGGTTGGGTTTTTTTAAAGTGTAATTTTTAATTGTTTTATGTTTTAATTATACTGTTGGAATCCACTTTGATTCCTTTGTGAAAAAGCAGAATACAAACAACAACAACAACAACAACAACAACAACAACAGGTAAACCAGGGGGGGAGGACAAAGGAAATCCCAGGGAGGACACAGGCAAACTGGGGAGAGGACAAAGAGAAGCCAGGGAACACAGTTTTAAAAAGAAAATAATATAGAAGTAATTGCAAAATTGGTAGAATGGTTTAGCAACTGCTTGCCTTTGCAAGTAGCTGTTTTGCCAATCTATCAATTTTTCGATAATTTTTATTTTTAAAAAAGACCCAAAAGGCACCACTGTGCATGTGTGTGTGTGTGAGAGAGAGAGAGAGAGGCATCCCTGAGGAGGAATGGGAAACACACAACCCTCTGCCCTTTGTCCCTCCTCTCTAAAAGAATCGATTTTGATCTGGCATTTCCACTGTTGGGACATGAATCAGAATTGATTTTTTGGAAAAGAACCTCTAAAAAGCTGCTATCAAATTAACCCAGGCTTTTTGCGTTTGCTGTGGATTATCTCCACTGGAATCGATCCAATGAGATGAGAATCAATTTCCAATGGGAACTAGGGGCATATAGCTTGAATCAGGATTCGAAGCTTTTGGTAATGGGAATGATGCCTAGATATTCATGTCTTTGAATTCTATGATTTTTGAAAACTTGATCCCCTCCCCCCTCACCATTCCTCTCTCCTTTTGCATCATGTCTTTTTAGATTGTCAGCCTGAGGGCAGAGAACAGTTTAATTAACTACCTGTAAGACACTCGGAGAGCCTTTGAGGCTGAAGAGCAAGGTATAAATGAATGAATGAATAAAGCATGATAAATACATTTCCTCTATTTGATGAAAACTTGATGAAAAAAGGATCATTTGAAGGAATGAAAACTCTTCCTTTGACAACAAGTTTTCCTAATAATCTGTCCATACGCTCAGGCAAACAGCTAAGAACCAAGTACCATAAGGTAAAGTTGCAAGATGTGTTAAATTACTTACTTTGTCCAGCAATGTTTGTCAATAAATTCTTTCATTGTCATTTTGTCCAATTGTTCAGCATTTGGTGCATCCCAGGGTGCTTCGGCAGGAATCTAAAGAGAAGGAATAAAAGTTGCTGCAACTTTAAAATCTTTTCACCAAGGTGACACTCAAATATCACAGTACCACTCCTCCCACAATTTAATCTTGAAATAAAGGACATTAATGTAATCCCACAATTATAGTTTTGTTTCATATTTTATGTGGGGGAAAAATTAAATAACTAGATTTGTAAACAGATCTAGAACCACTGACAATAGGAAATGCATTTTCAGATTTTGTTTCTAATACTGTAAACATTATCTAGATTTATTTTTATGCTTAATATATCTCACAGTACTTCTCTCTTTCATACTAAACATCCCATGAGGCAGTTGTTTCTCTTTCTTTAAAAAAAAAAGGTCAGCCATTTAACTGAGTACTTGCCTAGACCAAACTGCTAGTTGTGATGACAGATGTGTAATATATTTAAATAGAGAAATGCTCTAATCAGAAAAAGGAGGAGTGGGCAATCTGTTTTTTACAGGAAAGAGAATGATAGATTTCATTTATAAAAACCTACCCTGTACTTGCTATTTATTGCTCACAGCTTCCTGAGATGCCAACTAGTCTGTTCTGAAGGTGCTATACACTTTGATGGTTGTGCATAATACAAGACATATACAGCTAAATCTGTTTATGGCTTATCAAAAGTAGAATGATTCTAGACTGGGACTATATCTGAACAAGGTAACCAAAACACAGATTTCTACCATCTGTGTTTCATTGATGGTTGGTTCTATTCTCTACAAGCAGTAAGCAGTGTTTCGGGTATAATTTTTTTCCTCAAGCACATATAGCAATGGTTCTTGAATTGTGCTTCTCAACATGTTTTGCCCAAGAAACTCAGCCACCATAGTCAATGGTAAGGGATTGTGGGAACTGAAATTCAAGACATCTGAAAGACTGGAGGCTGATAACCACTACTATGTGGTGCAGTCACACTTGCTCATTAATCCTAGCAAATGGTGTTCTTTGCCCCATACATTTTACAACAGTAAAATTTAATCTTCATGTAATTCTTAAAGTGGATTTTTTATTCTGAGTGCTACCTACCTAGAGATTTGATTCTTTTCCATAGAAGTGTTTCATGCTTTTCATCCATTTTTAAATTATAAAATATGAACATAAAATAAAATTATAAAATATAAGATCCAATTATAAAGTATGAATTTTATAAATATTGAAAATAGTTATTCAGGGGGTCAGCCATGTGCATGTTACATCTTCATTACTTCCAGCATACCTTTTCACCGAATTCATTCATTGTTCTCCAAAAATTATTAATATCTAGATACACGAACGGATTCCATATTGAAGGAAAGGCACCATAGAGTGGGTAAGACTTCCCCTGGAAAAAGTAAGAAAATAAGGAGTTTCTTAGCATTAAGGTCAAGTCTCCATAATTTGTGTGGAGTTGTACTGATTAACTCATCAACATTCAATAAACAAAACGTAGATTAAATCCTAACAGAATCCTAACTCTCACTGAGTGTGCATCCCCACTGAATGTATTATTTTGAGAATTAGTCAACTAGGTAAATAAACTTGATTAAATGGGCCTACTCTAATTAAAACTAAATCGTATTTCAATTCATTCGAGATGTATTGCTGGAGAAGAGTGCTGGGGATTCTGTGGACTCAGAGTACATCTGCACTGTAGAAATAATGCATTTTGACACCACTTTAAGTACTCTAACTGCATCCTATGTAATCCTGGGATTTATAGTTTTACAAGGTCTTTAGTATTCTCTGCATTAAACTGCAAATCTCAAGATTCTGTAGGACAGAGTCATGGCAGTTAAAGGGGTGTCAAATTGTTTTATTTCTGCAATGTGGGTACACCCTCAGTCATGCAAAGGGTTAAAGGACTCGGTCTCTCCAGACCTCTGTTCTGCAGGTTTGTATGCAATCTCATATGAACTTACATAATCAGAAACACTCTAGGCCAAAATATTAAGGGCAGCTTGCCATATTATTTTTTGCACAGCTTCACAACACTTGACTTTTCTCTTCCCACAACCATTTTACTCTGTTGCTATTTTGGTTTCTGTTTGTTTGTTACTTGGGCTAATTTTAATACTATGTTACTTATTTCATTATTCTGAAGGTGTTGTTCATTGATTATTTTTTTAGCACTAATGCATGTTGAGTTTTACAGGCCTCTTAGAACACCTCTGTGGGTGGAGGAAAGCAGGGCAGAAATCTATGGATTAATACATGAACAGATATGCAGAAACACGCACACAAACACATGCCACTCCAAACATGGAGTGATCTATTTCTAAAAATTTAAATCAAAGAATGTATGAAGAAATACAGTGTTTCAGGTTCACTAGTCACCTATCCAAAATATTAAAGTTAATCATTATGAGAAGTACCCCCTCAGTCTTGTGTCCACCATTCTATTGATTCTGTTCCAGCATCTAAGGGATGGATAACTGAGGGGGGCATATTTCAATATTTATTTTGTTCCTGTAGCACAGAGGTGGGTAAATGCAGGAAAAAATATATAAAAATTGTATTATTTTCCTGTAAGACAGGAGGTTGGGGGCTTTATTGGTGATTCTACTGTTGTTGTTATGTCTTCAAGTTGCTTCTGACTTATGGTTACCCAAAGGAAAATCTATCATGGGATTTTCTTGGCAAGATCTGTTCAGAGGAGGTTTGCCACTGCCTTTCCCTGAGGCTGAGAGTGTATAATAATAATAATAATAATAATTTGTTTTATTTATATACTGCTATTCCAAAGATCATAGTGGTGAACAGCAAGTAAGCTAATTAGCAAGTAAGCTAATTTGCCCCCAACAGTCTGGGTACTCATTTTAGCCTGAGTCGAGACTTGCGAAAGTCTCCCACTGGGTTTCCATGGCCAAGTGAGGAATCAAACTGGTCTCCAGACTCGTAGTCCAACATTCAAACCACTTTGCCACACTGGTGGTGAGGTTAGCAACTATTAGGGGCTTTAAAGGACTGAATCTCCATTCTTTTAACACTTGGTTTTCTCCCTAAATGGCCTGTGAGGGGGTGGTGGTGGATGTGAATGACCATATTGCTACATTCAGAAGTCCTTTGCACTCACCCTCACCTGTTCAAGGCCTAGATGAGTCCCACTTCTAAATAAAAATGGCTCAACAGCCACTTGCTGTCTTGGGGGAAAAGCCACGAAAGGCACCAGAAATATAGAGGCTCAGAGGTAGAAGAGCTACTGGCAATTTTGGGTACAAATTAAACAAACACCACAAATTTGTGAGGATGTGGGAGCACTTCAGAGGCTGGGGGGAGGCATGAGGTCTGCATACACACTTTGGACTCTCTTTGTTGCAATGTAGCTGTTTTCACAGCGTTACATCTGAAATTATGAATTTGGTCTTGGGCACAGAAAGGCAAAGCAGAAGACGTTTCTTCTTCAAAAGAAACATAGTTGAAACATAGGAGAGGCTTTCTCTACCTAGTCTGCTAATCTGTTTGTTCAATGTCCTAAAAGAAATGAGCTGCCTTGCACAAACTAGACCGGGGAGAGAGCAGGGATTTGCCATTTAAAATCATGCCCTGTGTTTCCCTGGATGGGACAAAGAGTTTGGATTGTTTCCTACCTTAAAAGTGTCAGTAAAGGCACCTGAGACAATGTTGTAGCTAAATAATTGTATTAGGAAAAGAAAGAAGAAAGGTATACTTTGAGCAGATACTGCCTACTTAATGTAGCTTTTTCTGCTGCACTGGTGTAAGGGAAAACACAAGTAATTTGAAGCATTTTTTCAGCAAAAATACTTCCACCAGTTTTAGCTATTAATCCAACTGGATAAGGAAGCAAACTTTACAGAAAGATAACAAGATAAACATTCTTTCAGATAAAGCTTTTATTGTATAATTGCTCTACCAGCACAGACTTTTACAGGGGGGGTGAGACATTGTTTTCTCCCTTTTGTGTTTTCCTGCTTCTTTTTTTTTTTTTTTTAGTCATTTTACTTAATGCAAAAAATCCATTAAGGAAGGAAAAAGTGCACACTGCTGGTAGCACTAGGAGGTGTTTAAATGGAAAGACTATACCCAGCCTGATGCATCCACATCTTTTTTTTTAGATGATAATCACCAGATGCACACCTTTTGCTAAAGAAGTTACAGATTCATTCCCACATAAATGCCAGAACCTTTTAGTGTTCAAGATAGCAATTTTTCTTCAACAATTAGACAGATATCATGCAACCAGATGAGTGCTTTCTATTCAAAATGTTTATAAGCATCTGGGTAAAAAATAAGTACTTTTGCTTAAACTTGTGGTTTACTGTTGTTTTGGGTCTTCAAGTTATTTCTACTTACAGCACACTAAGGTGAAGATATCACAGGGTTTTCTCGGCAAACTTTGTTGAGAGGGAGTTTGCCTTTTTACTTCTTCTGAGGATGAGAGTGTGACTTGTCCAAGGTCACTCACTGGATTTCCATGACCAAGCGGGGATTCAAACCCTGATCTCTAGAGTTGTAGTCCCACACTCAAACCATTACAGTATGATGACTATTAACTTTTAAACTTTCTGTTTGCACTGTGTGTGGAAAAAATATCACTTTCTGCAAATAGACTCATAATGCAATCCTAAACATCAGGTGTAGGTAACTGGAGGATGTGAGAGTCAATTTTCACCTCTTGACACATTTTCAGTCAAAAATCAAACCAGAATCCACTTCTATGTTTGGACAGGGGTATTTTTGTAATGTTGCGGGAGTGGGGTGGGGGGGCTTTGTGTATGTAAGAATAAACCACTATTAGAATAAAAATGACAGCCACAGACCACTGCTCTTAAATTTCTATTCACCAAAGAATGTTTCTGCTCTTTAGTTTTTGATATGAAAAATTAATGTAACTGTAGGTTCAATGGAGCATTAAAGATTCAGTATCTGGGCAAGGTGCAGGCACTTTGCTTTGGAAGACCAATAAAAAATGTTGCTCTTTGAACCTACAGATTATGATAACTAGGCCCTGAGTCCACTTCTGAAATACATATTTGCTCACCTGCATGATTATTTTCCATACCTTGGATCAGTTCTTAATCAGAATAGATAATGCTGTCAAGAAATAAGAAGAAGACTAGAATTTGGAAGGGCTGATGTGAAGGAACTAGACAAGATCCTGAAGTGTAAAGATACACCATTGAATACTAAAGTTAGGATTGTCTATGCCATTGTATTTCCCATTTCTATGTATGTTTGTGAAAGCTGGACAGTGAAGGTAGTTTGTAGAAAGAAAATCAACTCATTTGAAATATAGTACTGAGGAACAGTCCTATGGATACCATGGACTGCTAAAAAGACAAATACAGTGCGCCCGCGCCATACGCGGGCGTGCCATACACGGACTTGAGCGTACATGCTCAAGCTGCGGCGCGCGCACGGGGCGGCGCGTCCCATTCAATTGAATGGGTGTGTGCACCTGTTGCGCCCTGCGCGCGCCTGCGCCGCCGCACACAAGCCCCATTGTTTCCAATGGGGCTCGAGCATAGGCGGAATTCGCCTTACGCGGCGGGATCCGGAACGGATCCCCCACGTAAGGCGAGGACGCACTGTATATGTCTCCTAGAGCAAATCACGTCAGAACTCTCCCTAGAAGCCAAGATGACTAAACTGAAGCTGTCAGCCTTTGGGCATGCCATGAGAAGACATGACTCATTAGAAAAGAAAGACAATAATACTCAGTAAGTTAGACGACATTAGGAAAAGAGGATGACCACATTCTAGAGGGATAGACTCAGTCAAGGAAGCCAGATGCTGAGTCTGCAAGACCTGAGCAGGGATGTTGAGGATAAGGTGACTTGCAGGTCTCTCATTCATATGGTCAACATAAGTTGAAATCAACTTGAGAGCAATTAACAATAAACAAAATGATTGTTCTTGAAGAATAAAAAAATAAGAAACATTTTGCTCAGTTAAAGCAAAAAAGTCTTGTACCAATCTTCCCTTTTAATTTCTATTTAAGGCCAGCTCTTAAGACAGCACTTGTCACTTCATCACCATGCCAGCATGTTTTGCATTTTTACTACATTTCACACTTTTCTATCCCCACACTATTGCAGTCTATCTAGATCATACTTCATGCACCTGAAAAAGTGGGTTTGAATCCACAAACACTTATTCTGAAGTAGGTTGGCCAAAACTATGCAGTAAGGATACATACAGATTTTTGCACTAAAGCCAGATGCATTAATGCTTATACCAAATAAAACATTTTAAGGTGCCACAAGCTTCTTCATTAGTTTTGTTGTTGCAATAGATTAACATGATTACCATCTTGTAAATTTCACTAGGTTGTCAATAAATGAATAATGAGTTAATTATGAATAATGAAACTTCGGATACTGAGCATTAATATTCCTAGGCTGGGCAAGTGGGAAGTCAATTTTAGATTGTGTTAAATGTACTAATTTAATTATGTTGATTATATGTTGTTTTAATAGATATAGGTTTTTATTAATAATTTATTAAGTTTTATACTATATACAATATCTTTAACAACACAAACATACAGTAATCATGTACCTTCCACACATTCTTTACCCTTTCATCACATCTTCATATATTAAATATCATTCAATCATTAGCTTCCTCTTAATAATACTTGTTTATCAGCGAATTGTACCATGTCATATCTCTTATCTTACAGTTCATTTTTACTTCTATACCAATCTCAGAAGGTGATCTACTCACACTTTACTAACCCTCTTAAAGTATCAGCTTCAAAATATATATAGTTTTAAGGAGGGAGGGAATTTGAGATATTGGGGGTCGGTGGGTATTATTTTATTCTATTCTATTTTAAAGTTATTCTGGTAGCTAGTATAGAGTTATGATTATATTGTATTTTTATAATTTGATGTCTATTTGGGTTTGTATTATGTTTTTAAAATTGATTTTTTAAAACAAAATAAATGAACCAAATAAATGAAAACCAACCGGAGATCTATGTCTTTCATGTTATGATCCTTTAGCATTTTTCCCCACTGTGCTATGCATGCTTCCAAAGTTGGATAAATAAAATGTAATCGTTACGTTTCTGTGCAGGATGCCAGGCTCAGCTACATTCACTTTGTATGTTTCTATGCCAAGTTCTTTAGCTAGTCGCAGAATTCGATTCTGTGTAGGTCCTATGTAGGATCCACCAAGATCTACATATTTCACTTGCTTGTTCTGTCAAAAGAGGAAGAAATTGGAGAAATAATGTAAGCCAACTGCTGTCCAGAAACAGAAGATCCAGAAACTACTACTGTTTCATGAAAAAAAAACCTATTTCAGAAATAGGCCTAATTTATATACCTAAACTGAGAAGCACTGTATGTTTTCCATATTCTTAATTGAGCCATACAATGAAGAACCTTTTGCAACAATGTAGCATTCTCTTCCCAAATGTCATGTATTTATACAAAATATGGGGATGGTTTTAAAAGAATGGTACTTACCCTAATTGTGTGAGTCCGTCCCCCGACTCTATCCCGTGCTTCTAAAACCACAACCCTAAGTCCGGATTCAGACAACAGCTTGGCTGCTGACATACCTAAAGGAATGATGGAACAAGGTTTTTTAAAATTACATTCATTTGCTTTAATACTAAAAAATGTAATATCTTTAAATATACCCCTCTAAAAGTCATGTGAACCACCATAGTTTGCTGTACTGTTCAGACACCAGATCTTGCCTTCAAAATCCCCACTTTATTTCTTTGCTCTGCTGAAGATGGACAACCTTGGTGTGAACTGGCGAACAAGCCAATGTTTTTGTAACAGTGTATTTTTAGATGCTTTTATTTAACATTTTATTTATTTATACTCTTATTTATTAGATATTTTTAGAAGCCAGCATGGTACAATGTTCTGAGTGTTGGACTATGGCTGTGGAGACCAGAGTTCGAATCCCAGCTCAGCCACGGAAACCACTGGGTGATCTTGGGCAAGTAACGCTCTCTCAGCCTCGAAGGATGGCAATGGCAAACCCCCTCTGAAGAAACCTGTCAAGAAATCCCTTTGATAGTGCCTTAGGGTTGGACTTGAAAACACACACCAATAACACATTTTTTTAGATTATAGCTTGGAAATAACTGACTATATGTAACATGACACTTGCAGTTATTTCCCATTTATTTTTCTTATAACAACTTCATTAGGAGTAACTCCATTCTTTTAGCAGTAAGACTGTAACATTTGTAGTTACTTTTCTAGTTATAGTGGATTGAAATCATTAAATGGTGGAGTACCTCTCCTTCCTCTATTAAATTGTACTGGATATATCAGACCCAAAGCCCATGTAGTTGAGCAGACTGGGGTCAACCAGGTGCTTATGGACAGCCCATAAGCTGGACAGCAGTAGACATGAATATATATGGAACTAGGGAGACCACTTTAAATCTACTTTTGGCTTCATCCTACAGAATACTGGGATTTGTAATTTTATGAAAGCCAGAGTTCCAGTGCAGTAATTTCAACATGCTTGCTTTCAATTGCCCCCCCCCCCCCCAAATCTATTCCCTGCCACTTGTAGCTGTTCCCTTGGTCTGTGCCTTCTGTCTGCAATAGAGTATATCTGCATTGTATGGTTATAGCTGTGGCTGCTACTTGGATTGCAGTGGCACCACCCTACACATGATTTGGGATTCAGTCTGTGGAATTGTCCTGAAAACTCTCTGCTAGAAACCTCCAGTGTTGTAATTCAGTGGGAAATGAATGCTCTAGCAAACAATTTTAAGAACCTGACCAAACTTAAGTCTTTAGGACTAAGTCATGGCAGCAAAAGTTGTGATAACCTGTTATAACTGCAGTATGCTCCTTGTTGTTGCTGTGTGTCTTCAAGTCATTTCCAACTTCAGGCAATCCTAAGGAGAATTTATCATGGGGTTTTCTTGGCAAGATTTGTTCAGAGGAGATTTGCCATTGCCTTCCCCTGAGGCTGAGAGAGTGTGACTTGCCCAAGGTCACCCAGTGGGTTTCATGACTAAGCTGAAAATCAAACCCTTGTCTTCAAAGTCGTAGTCCAACACTCAAATCACTATGGCACACTGGCTCTCACTACTCAGCCGAAAAAGGAAAGAAAAAGAAGCTGCTAAGAGAACAGACACAGATGTAATTTAGCAACAAGAGCTAGGAGATTACTACAAGTTTGTTTAAATAAAATTCTTCATTACTATACAATGCTATTGTCCTGATTTAGCAGGGTATTTAGCAGGTTAATAGATCCTCCCACTTTTCTTGCTGCTTTTAAAATATCCGTTTTCCTCCCACTTTCTCCCTTTGTCCTTATTTTATGTCAATTGCTACAAATGGAGCTCAATGTGAAAAAGTAGTTTGCACTCAAGAATCCTGCCCTTCCCAGTAGGCCCAAGCAAGAGCAAACACTGCAGCCTTTCCTAGCTTGTATCTTCTTCTCTATTAGTAACTTTTGCCATCTTACCCACCCATATCCCAGTTTCCATTTGTGAAATAACGGCTGGTAGGTATTATATAATTCCTGTTCCATTCCTAGTGGTAACAGTCACCCCGTGATGTACATTTGACCAGCAGAGGCTCTATTAGGAGACTTAACCATAGGCCACTGTGGTGTAGTGGTTTGAGCATTGGACTATGACTTCGGAGAGCTGGATCATACCCAGGGCATGGAAACCCACTGGGTGACCTTGGGTAAGTCACACTTTCTCAGCCAAGACCAAGCCCCCTTTGAACACATCTTGCCAAGAAACTACTGTGATAGGCGTTTATCACATGGGGGGACAATTGGAAGTATAAATGGTGATTAACTAAGAAATAGATCCCTCCTTCCATCTGTTGCCATCTGGCCATGGAGGGAGAGATGCAAGCACAGCTGCATCGGGCCTGGCCTGAGGTAAGAAGCAGAGCCCTCCCTGCAGTCCATCTGCCTTGGTCCAAGCCTCAGAAGGAGAGAAGAACTGCTGGACCTGATCCCTTTCCCCACCACCATTCCCTCCTCCTTTTGTGGCATGTCTTTTTAGATTGTAAGCTTGAGGGCAAGGAACTGTCTAATTAAAATAATAATAATTGAAAGCCGCTCTGAAAGCCTTTGGGGCTGAAGGGAGGAGTATAAATACCGTAAATAACTAACTAACTCATAATAATCACGCAATAAACTCCATAGATTTGCCTTATGATTGCCAGAAGTCAGAAATGACTTGAAGGCACACAACAACCACCGCAATCCTCATCTCTTTCTGACGTTGGAAAACATATTCTTTTGGGCTCCACTCCAACCCCCAGAACATGGCTAGTGGGGTTGCAAACTGGGGTATTCCAGGAGTCCAAAAAATAACTTTTCCAAGTCCTCCTCCTCCTTTCTTTTGAAGAACATTTCCCCCCAACAACAAAGTCACATAGCACAGTCAAGGCCATGCCCCCACACTTTTGTACCGCAAGAGCCAGATGGGTTTGAGCAACTGGGCCTGCATCTACACTGCAGAAATCATGCAGTTCAACACCATTATAAATGCTGTCCTGGCTCCATCCTACAGAGTCCTGAGATTTGTAGTTTGGGCAGGCACTGGCATGCTTGGGCATAGACAGGGTGAACAGGGCAAGGCGATGCAAAATGGAGGGCATTCCAGAAAACATGGAGGACATGACCACTAAAACCCTAAAAAAAACCGCTTCTATAAATGTCAATGATGTTTCTCTGCCATGCTCAAAATGGAGGACATTTTGACATTCCTCCGGGGCAGAAGGATGACATGGAGGACCTGTCCTAGAAAAGGAGGATGCATCCAGCAGAGAAAGCTAAAAGCCTTGCAAAACTACAAATCCAAGGACTCCATAGGATGGAGCTACAACACTTAAAGTGGTGGCAAACTCCGTTATTTCGAGAGAGAGAGAGAGAGAGAGCATGGTACTTTCCTAGTTTAATTCCCCTTTAACGCTCTTTTTGGAGACTTCCCCTCTAGCCAGTGGCTTGAGCATTGGCTTGAGCATTTATTTTACTTTCTTTTTATCCCGCCTTTCCCCCCAAAAGGCGGCTCACAACATAAAAAAACATTAAAACAACATTTTAAAAAACACTTCAAATAGCCTCATTAAAACAGTAAAAAGTAAAATGAGATCTGACACTGGCCTGCGCCTCCTGGAGAGAGCTGGGTTCAAATCCTTGGGCCACAGAAACCCCCCTTGGGTCAAGTCACACTCTCTCAGCAAAGACCAGAGCCCCTGGAGACCCCCTGGCGAAGGCGGCTGCTCTCTCTGGAGAGCAGGGTTCGAATCCCGCCCCTCGAGCCCCCAAAGCCCACCTTGGTCCAAGCCCCCCTCTCTCAGCCTCAGAGGACTGCAAGGGCACACTTCCCTCTGGAGAAGAGAAGGGCCAGCGAGAGGGTCGCCATTCGCCAACAGTGACTCGGCTCCCAGGCAGAAACCCATCCGCTTTGAGACCGCTTTAACTGCCCTGGGCTCAGAGCTAGGCAAGGCTGGGAAGTGTAGGGTTTGGGGAAACATGGAGCCTTCTCTGGCTACATCCACACTGCAGAAACGACCCGGTTTGGCACCGTTTCAACTGCCTTGGCTCAAGGCTATGGAATTCTGGGAGCTGGACTCGAACTCCCAGAATTCCATAGCCTTGAGCCAAGGCAGTTGAAACGGTGCCAAACCGGGTCGTTTCTCCAGTGTGGATGCAGCCTCTGTCAGAGAGAGAGCCCTGGTGCCACAATCAAGGACGTGCTCCCAGGCACTCAGCCAGGGCAGGGAAAGCGTGTGTTTGGGACCCTGGGAGGCCCCCAGCAAGAGCAGAGAAGAAGGAGGCCTCGGTCTCCCAGCTGCCCCGAAGTGGAGACCCAGGGAGGCTCCCTGACCTGAGAGGCCGGCCCCGACCACCACCACGTCCCACTCGGAGCCCATGCTGCTGCCCGGGCTGGACCCACTCCCCGGCGCCTCCAGCTTTCTCCTCCTCCTGGAAGAAGCAGCAGCCTCCCAGCGGCAGCACTGGTCTCGCCCTGGGGCTTAGAAGGCCGGGGCTCCCTCGCTCCCAGCTGGGCGGAGGAAGGGAAGGAGGCGGTCCCTGGCTCCCAGGCCTTAATCTTAACCAGCCCTCCTTCTTGGGGAGGGGTTTTCCAGGGCTTGACCTTTCTTGGGGGGCTTGGGCCTGGCCCTGCTCTGAGGCTGAGAGAGTGTGACTTCGCCCAGGAGGCGTTGGTGCTAGAGCTGGGGGGGGGGGGTTCAAAGCCTGGTCTCCAGGCAGCCTCCTTTTCCAGGACCTGCCCTCCATTGCTACCTCCTCCTAAAAAGAGGAGTGTTTTAGCTTTGATTTGGTCATATCCGACATGCGGAGGAAGAAGAGGGGCAAAGGCTAAGAAGCAGGCCTGGACATTGTCAACAGGAAAGAAGAAACCCTGAAAGTAAAGAGAGTGTGGCCACCAGTCCTGAAAAACGCCAAAATCACGACCCAGCAAATGCAAATGCAAAGCACCCAGAGAGAGGGGGATTCCCAGCAGGTAAAGGATCATGAGGTAAACGGACACTCTGAGGCCTTGCCATTCAACAACAAAACAATACACAGATGAACATGCAAACCACCTCCTCTCAACAAACAGGATATATATACCCCACTCTTTTCCATGCCAGCCATAGCTGCTGGTGAAACGTCAGGAATAAACTCTTCTAGAACATGGCCTATAGCCCCAACCCCCCCAAAAAACCTATTCTCATTTTCCTTAGCCATTCTTGATAGGGCTTAGTTTCCAATCACTTTACCTTCCTTTGGGCACACTCCAGTTTGTCAGTGTTCTTCTTGAACTGTGGTGCCCAGAAGTGGGCCAGGAGAGCTGGCCAGAGTAGAATGGTCTAGTACTGTTACTTCCCTCAGCCTGAACGCTCTATTCCTATTGAGGCAGCCTAGAATTGTATTGGGCTTTTTTGCTGCAGTTATCTATCACATGGTGACTTATGTTTAGCCAATGGCCTCTAGATTCTTTTCAGCTCTACCGCTGTCAAGGTAGCAATTTCCCACCTTCTGTTTGTGCATTTCATTTTTCCTTGGAATTCATTTCTTACATTTATCCCTGTTGGAATTTATTTTGTATGTTCTCCAGTCTGTTCTCCAGAATTCTGATTCTGTCCATTGTATTCTTTACCACTCTTTATTGTCATCTGCAAATTTGATTATCACACCCAATGGAGGTGTTTAAGCAGAGGCTGGATGGCCATCTGTTGGGGATGCTTTGATTGTGATTTCCTGCATGGCAGGGGGTTGGACTGGATGGCCCTAGTGGTCTCTTCCAACTCTACGATTCTATGATTCTAATAGTATGCTGTTGTTATTATTATTATTATTATTATTATTTATATAGCACTGTAGATTTGCAGAGTGCTGTACATAAAAAAAATAAATATAAAAGAGTAAACCTGCCTATGGCGTACAATCTAAGAAATAATAGGATAATACATATAAAATATATATGTCATCCAGGACATTAAGATATCAAACAACACTAGGCCCAGGACATGAACCTTATGGCAACCAACCAGTCACTTCTCTTCAGGAAGAAGATGAACCATTTGTGAATGTTCTTAAGCCAATCAGAAAATTAGAAATTTATCTAATACCAGCATTGTGTAATCAACATTTTCCCAACATGTGTACAGGAATATAATGGGGGGCCTTGTCAAGTCTTACTGAAAGCAAGATACACTACATTCACAGCGCCCCTCTGATCTAACAAACATAATGTGTCACTATATAAAAACAGGTAGAATATGTATGGCATGACCTTTTTTTTATAAAGCCATGCTGGCTCTTTGTATTCTTACAATATTCCTTTCTAAGCATTTACAAGCTGACTGTTTAATTATTTGTCCTAGAACCTTTCATGATGTTGATGTCAAGGGGACTGGTCAGTAGTTACCCAGGGCTAGATATAAGTATTTTAATAAAGTAAACAAATAAAACTTTTAGCAGTGGTGAAGAATGTTAGTAGTTGCAATTCAACAATATCAGGAGAGTTTCATAATTCTCACCTCTGATGTACCATGTTCAAGTAGAATTCCTTCTCCTAATATTAAGTTCGGGGCACTGCTGTGCACGAAGCTCTCTGAGGCTGGGCCATGTTCTGCTGAACCAATTAAGGAAAGAAAGGACTTTCCCATGTGCTTGTTCATTCCCTGCAAATGCAAGATTCTGCATGTCTAATACATCTGCTATGGGGTATCATGGATCAGTTGCTATGCCCTTACCTCGAGAAAAGCAACCCTGCAACATGTGCAAGAGAGTCCCTTTGTGCCTGAAAGTGACGTTCTGTGGTGGATGCATGTGTGCATTATCCATGTTCTAATTTAGAGGGCTTTTGTGTATAACGGCTGTTCAAATCCAGAAGGCCTTGTAGTGCATTTGTGGACTGAGCTTCCTTCTGATTAGGCATTCTCATTCCCCTCCTCCTGCTCCTCCCCAAAGAACATTTTGAACTGTCCCTGGTACCTGTGCAGAGCTTTGAAGTGTCTCCTTAAAAGCTGTCTTTGTGTGCATTAGCAGCTAATGGGTAATCTGTAGCAAACAAATTGCCTTGCAAAAGTCATAAAAATAACACAGCATGAATGCACTGGAGAGTTTTAAATGGATACTTTAATAGCAATTGAAGGCATGTTCAAAAGGCACATTTCACAAAATTACAAAAACAGGGAGATACAGATCATTTCTGCTATTTTACCAAAATGGTTACTGATGAGAATACTGTATTAGCATATATAGATCCCCATCTAACCAAGCTGTCATTTGTCCAGTGATTAATCTTTACAGTGTTAGCTGAAATAAATTATTTTTAAAGAACAATTTGGTACATTTACTACACTAGGTTAGTAGTATAACAGAGACTGGAGAGAAATGGTTTCAGAATACCTGCTTAATAGGTAACTGTGGCTGAGGTGCTGGGCTGAATACATAGCCACACTAGAGCAGAATTTCAGGAGGTTTTTCTGTGCTTGGACTAGACCCAGATCCAAATCCACTGTCTCTCAGCTTAACCTACCTCATAGGATTGTTGTAAGGACAAAATGGAGAGAAAAGGTAGAAACAAAAAAATCACTGATTTTCATCGGGTGTTGCAAGAATTGAAAATGTTCTCTCTCTTGCAAATCACAATCACAACTTTGTCTCTGATATAAATTAAATGTTCTTCAGTTTGTCAATGGGAGGAAAAATAATAGCAAAATAGTATCAAATGAGTTTGCAGAGTAGCGAGGGATTTCCCTCCTTTGGTCACACCACATCTGAAGTACTGTCCCCAGTTCTGGGAGTTGCCTTTTAAGAAGCAGGCAAATAAGAAAAGATCACAGGGAGATATGTTAGGTTTTTTCCAGTGTTCAAAGGGATATTACAGTACAGGACTTGTTCTCTGCTACCTCAAGACTACAGTACTGGAGTGGGAGTTAGGGCCAATGGCCAGGCTGACTGTGGAATTCTGACAGTTTTAGTAATAAAAAAGTAAAATTTCAAAGCTCTGGAGTCTAAATCTTTTCCTATAATGCAATGCTTGTAAAACAACTAATGCACTTCATTTTTTTAAAGTGCAACTCCCAGGGAAAGGGTCTCCTCCTTTCACTCTGTTGCATCTCCAGTTAACATTACTGTACTTATTTAACTTCATTCAGCTCCATCATGAGTATGCTATATCAGTACATAATAGCTGAAATACATTTACAGTTTTCGTAGTTTTAAAAAGCAGTGTACTACATACAAGAGGCACTTGACAGACTAAGCATCTGGTTTAATAAGCCACTAGAATAAGCCTTGCATATTTATTTGTTCACCAAAAGATCTTTTTTTTTTTAATAAGACATGTGGAAGCTTTCCAAAGGCTTTGGAACATGTGCAAAATCCGTTCTGGTTTGTTCTCATTAGTATTGGGGTGGGTGAATGGGGTGGATAGGGTGCAGTGAAAAGAAAGGTCACTGACTTTCAATCAGGCAAAGTCAATGAGGAAAGAAAATAGAACCCTCACTTACTCTACAGGACATGGATTAAATTGGGTTGGTTGTGTTGATTCAGGTGTCCCAAAGAGGGTCTGAAAGACTCTTGAAAAATAACATCCACAGCATGGGGGAAATAGGATTTGTTATATTGGATACACACTCAGGAGAGAAGTCCCTTCTTGTAGGCAAAGAGTCCAGCTACAGCCAATGAGGTGAAGAAAGAAGAAAATCCCAGAAAGACCAGAAGTCCTGGGACAGATGGCAAATTCCTTTCCAAAAATGTAGTTGTGATGGGGAGAGCTGGAACATCCTAGATGAAAATATATATTTATTGTTAGAGTACAAAGGTGGAGCAATGAAGGCAAGAATCCTGCACAAATTGAAGAAAGTATGGCCTACTGAATTCAGTAGCACTTTGAGTAAATATGTATAGGATTGTATGGGTATTATCTCACCAAAATTGCCTCAATTTAAAATTCTGATACAGGTCTTATTCATGTACCATATGTTTTGGATTAAGTGAACCTATGATGCCGGAAGCATGCTAGCCCTGCCCCCATACATTTTGCTCTTCTCCCATGGAGAGCAATGTGGGTTTGAGACTGCATGGAGAGCGTTCACATAGAGATAAGCCTTTTCTTTTCATATTATTATTCTCTCTATGTGGAGAATTACAATAGAGCGGACAGGGCTAACACCCTCCTTGTATGTCTGCTTAATGTAAATCATATACTGTACACTTACAGGAGCTTAAAACCTAGGCACTTCTTGTAGAAAATGTCTGTCCATTTTAGTTCATATGCATGTGCAAGATACTGTGAACAATAAAATACCCCCAATTTTCCATTTTTCAGATAGGAGGCTGCTGGGCCCCTGTTTATGAAATGCATATGTCAGGAATAAACTCTCTAGAAGTGTGACCAACAGTTCCAATGTTAAGGTCATGGCTATTTTTCCATTAGACATCCTCCTTATATTATGCCAAGAAAATGAAGCCATGCAATCTAGGCAATGTATCAGGAATCTTAGCAGGGCACTTGAAAGAACACTTACCTTTGATTCTGGTTCTGTCACCCAAATTTCATTCTTTGATATCTTTCCCATACTGCACAGCACCTGGAAGACAGAAAAATATGTAGAACTAATAGCTTGTTGAAGTGTGAGGTCCACATCTAGTTCCAAAAGGAATTTGTAGGTCATGCTTTTTAATATCCCTCCCCTCCTACATTTAACTCAGGAATGCAGGAGTACCTCAGGGAGCTCTCTCCTATTTTCCCTCCCCTTTAAAACCTTAGGTTTTTAGCAGCAGTGCATCTGACAGCCTATTTATGCTATCCAGCCCTTGTTAAACAACAACAACTCCTGATGAGTTATGTCAAGGCCCACTTAGCTAGTCTCCAGTTTAATTTTTTTACATGAAACTCAGCACTGCAACTTGGACCAAAAACAAAAATTATTCTATCAAATTCTAAGGCATCTAGCACAGTGACTAGCTGAGTTATAGCTGCCTCTCAGACATTCTTTTTTATTATTAGAGATTGACAGTAATTTTTATATCAAACAAATAAAGCAATAAGAGACAAAGACACCAAAGAGGGAAAATTCAGTGCATGAAGAGTGCAAACACTGCAGATGTATTTCTCCTGACATGGGTTTCAAACTGCACTGGTGACAATCTGAATCAGGAACAGGTGGGCAACAGATTGATCTCCTTTGCAAGCAACAATGGCTTCTGAGAAGATATCACAGTGATGTACAACACTGTCACTCCCATATGGTTCCTTTTCAAATATTAAAGCAGAGCTGTGTGCAACACTAGACTAAATGGAACAGACCCTATATTATGAAGATAATTCATTGTTAGAGATAGCCCTGCCATCAGATGGACTGAGTTAGCCATCTGAGACAGCAGATTTGGGATATCATGAAAGGGTACCAAACCCTTTGTGGCAGGAAGGGGGAAGAGGAGATTGTAGAATTTTGTGTCTGTGCTATAATAACTAAGCTGGTTTTGGTTACTATCCATTTTGCCTTGCAGATCGAAGCACACACACAGAGTTTCAGGGATAAAAATTCTCATGATGTCACTTCCCATAATGAGCCCAAATTAAAAAAAAAATAGGTTTACTGAAGTCCACCCTGCTGCATGCACACTGAGAGCTATGGTCATCCACAGACCAAATCCCCCCAGATCAAGGTAGACTTCAAACAGTCTATGAATCAAATATTTGCCCTGAGGCCCAGCAATGATAAGGAGAAGGGTGGGGGAATAGTCAGTACTCCTCGTTTTTACCTTGGGCTGGGAGCAAAGGAGGTGGAAAACCATAATCCCCCCCCTCAAAAAAGTTAGCACTTGGCACATCACAGAAGCCTTACGTTGCACTTTGTCCAGCCTTGCTTCAAATCAATTCAAACCATGGGGTGCAAAAGTACAGTACTATGTTTGCAAAAGATATCCAGATGACTCAGAGCAACTAGCTGAGTCATAATGAATACGGTACAAAATTGGCTGCAATTTATACATTAAAGATTTGCACCCATTTCTTGGACTAGACCTTGTAAATGACCACTGAAGCTATGAAGAAGATTGAAGCATCTTAGATTAAACTAAAATATTTATTGTAAACTAAAATACATATTCCAGCCAAGTTATTCTGGTTTAAGTAATCAACAGATTTTTTGGCGAGGGGAAGGAGTAAGCTATTCATAAAAACAGTTTACCGTAGTGATTTCAAAGACACTAAAGTAGAATTCAGCTGCAGCCTGCTCTATTATGTCAATGGCAGTCTTTTGTTTCAAGGGTTTAGAATTGTGTAACTGTTTTTCAGCTCTTCTAATCAGATGAGCATTCTTTTTTAGCACAGTGATCTCAATTCATATACAAACACCCAAACCCTTGGTTGTCTGTGCATAGTTCTTAGTATTGGTGTTGTCATTGCATGTCTTCAAGTTGTTTCTCGTTTTGGAAACCCTATCACAGAGTTTTCTCAGAAAGATTTATTCAGAGGTTTGCCATTCCCTTCCTCCAAGGCTCAGAGAGTGTTACTTGTCCAATCCAGTGGGTTTCAATGGCTGAACTCTAGTCTCACACTCATACGACTATACCATGCTGGTCCTCCAGTCCTTAGTCTGGGCTCTCTTTACCTCTCTGGCCGCTCTCTCGCCAGCCTGTACTGCCCCTTCCATGTAGCCACTCCACTGTGTAGCTGTCTCAGTGCCAGCAAAGTAGATCCTACCTGCTGGCTGACGAATTATCCTTTAAAACAAACATTACAACACATGTTAAACACACATTAAAAGAGATAATCATCCACCTTGCAGGTAACAGCTTCTTTTGATATTTTAATATATATCAAGGGTGAAGCGATGTATGCTACTGCATAGTATAATACAGTGCTATATTGAATTTTCCTGGTAAAAAAACTAGATCTTTTCAGGAAATAAGGAAATATCATCCCCCCCAAATGCTTTTGGGGTATTTTCCCCCATACACTGACCCATCTGCAGTAGCTTCAAGGGAAAGGAAAAGGCAATACATCCATGTTATCCAACTGGGTCAGTAGAAACTATGCTGCTATTTGGAGTTCAAAGCAACAATGTCCATTAGGGCTGCATAGGAAGATTTTCACCCTTGTCCAGGTCTATCACACCTATGGTCTACAATCGCACATAACAGATTTGGATGCACATCAAGCCATCCATATGCTTCATGCACCTGATGAAATAGACCAGATCAATATAAGCTTATGATATAAATCTATAAGAAAGCAGAAGACTTATGGTTTTGCTAACATAACTACCACTCTGAATACATCTACCACTCTAGAAATTACTTTAAGAGTAACATGTTGAATGCCTAGAGTGCTTTACAGTTCAACAGTTTCAGATAACAGTATCAAAGAGAATATATCTAGTTTTACCTTCCATATTGGGACATAATGCCTGGTGGAAAATAGGCTGTATAGCAACCGCCAGAATATTGTTCTTCACTCCAGTTTTTTTCTTCATAATGCACTGGCTGTAACAGTAAAATGAACAACAGAAACAAACTTCTTCCTTGCATCCATAACTTTCTGCTTGCATTTGTTTTGTGCAATGTGTGTTCTTTAAAGTTCACCTCATTTGAGACTTTCTTCACACCATGCTCATGAACTTTTTCTTACTGTGGGACATATTCTGGCTGGGCCTTTATTAAGATGTTTGAGTAGGTCCCAAACACCACAGAAAGATTTTTCTTCTTGATTTTTCCTTTCATCTTCCTCTATCCCACTTTCCTTGTTTCAGAAAATTGTCCTTTTCTGAAGTCAAATAGCACAGTGCTGGAATTCCTTCAGACTTTCTCAGTCACATCTAAATTTCATTTGATAACTACATTCACTAGACCTCCCAGGTGTCAAGGTCTGGCTCTAATTTTCATGCCCTGGTTCCCCTGCTCCATGCTTCAAGACAAGCTGGAGAAATATTAGGGCAGGAGGATACCCTGAAATGTTGCTTTTTTTTGTGTGATGCTGGCTCCTGTTGGTGCAAGTTGTTTTGGGCTGGTTGCTATAGATTTTCCAGAAACCTCTGTTTCCCTCCTTCCTTTGTGACCTTTGTTAGGCTTGTGGGTGGTTGTTGTTGTTATTATTATTATTATTTTAATAAAGTGATCTGAACAACTATGATTGATGTTTAGATGACATCATCCAGCCTTGCCCTCGTGACATCACCAAGGATCATAACTCAGGGTTTTGGGTGTGAAATCTCAGGGTCTAGAGTATATTTTCCCTTTAATTCAAGTGTCCCAACTCTCTGTTTTGGCCCAGAGGCCTCTGACTAGGGTAACTAGGTTCTGACCCAAGAATTTGGAATCAGTCAGATTTCATCTTCTGGCTACTAAACGGGGTTGCAGTCATTTAGGCATTTCCCAAGCACAAGGTCTTCCTCATTACTCTCATAAAAGCATTTTGAAGATTTAACTGAAAAGACATATTGTTGTCTTGTATGTTCTTGAAATGGTAAGGAGGACTAGTAATATGGAGCAAAACTTGTAACTTCCAAAACTTCCATGTTTTCACATATTACCATAGGCAAGAAACTTCAATCAAAGACTAGTATTCTTGGAAGGAATACACAGTTAAGTATTCATTAGCACAACAGTCTAAGGAATGAAGGAGCCGTGCTGAAGAGCTGGAAATGGATGACTATGTTGTGTTTTGTTATTAGCAGTGACTAAATTTCATTGAGATTAACTCAGAAGCTTCTGTTAATTTGGTTTTTAATTAGTAGTTGAAGAGACCCAATCCATTCAATGGGAAATTCTTAACACACTGACCAAGGATGCCCAGTGCAGTTTTCTTGTTAATGTTCTGATTGCAAAAGACATGGGGAAAAACTTTCAATAGATACAAGAGTCAGATAATGTTTAAGGCTAAGGAAAGTCAGTCTATGTGGCAGACAGATCACATATAAAAAATAAGGAGAGAATCCTGTGCAGCCTTACTGACAAATAAACTTTTATAAGCTTAGAATAACAGATATTAATTTGCACAGCCCTGTCTATTTAAGACCAGAGGAAAAGCTATCCCATGTACGCTCAAGCTCCAAAACACAAAACAAAACAAACAAAACAGAAATGAGAAGTTAAAGCTAATGCTTTAGCAGGCATGTCCTATGATCATTAACACAGTTACACAGTGTCTCAAATTGTCTTTGCTTACAACTTACAGGAACTGTGGATCATCTCACATGAGAGGGTTCCTCTAGCAATACAGGCTCAGATGTTTCATAAGACAATGCAGGACCAGGATAATATGAGGAATCTTTGATGGTCCCAGGCACTCTATCCTCTCCATCAGGATTTGGGCCTGAAAGACCTAGGAAAAGTGTTGGTGTACAGAAGGTAAGTTGTAAGCAAGCACAATTTGTGACAGCATATCATTCCTGAATTTGAGCAGACCTGCCGAGGCATCACCTTAGCTTCCACTTTCCTGGATTTAAGGAACTTAAGCCAGCATGAGATAACCATAACTTTGATCTCAGACTAGCAGAATCATTGAAAATATGTGTGTGTGTACACACACACACACACACACACACACACACACACACACAGAGAGAGAGAGAGAGAGAGAGAGAGAGCACAACAGATATGGAAGACACTTACATAACCACTCATCTTACATCACATTCCCAACAACCTTCTTCTGAGACAGCATCTCAGTTTCACCCATTTACCAAAAACAAGAAACTAGGAACCAGCTTCTTTTTTTAAAGGATGCATTGGTTGCTATATAGGCCCATCAATAGAAATTGTTAATGTTATAATAATATTCTGATTTCAGAGTGTGAGAAATTCAATTTTCTATTATGCTAAATTGCAATTAAAGATTTTAACATCCACAAACAGTATTTTTAACACTGAGAAAAAGGTATTGTTATTCACAGAAGAACAAAGGTCCAGAATACTAAATTTCCTGTCCTTTCAGCATTCTCATTGCTTCCTTTCTCCTTTTTCTCTACCTACCTTGACTTCCATCTGGGAATCTGAGGTGGTGAAACACATTTTTTGCATTTAAATTTCAAAGTGCAATGTAAAATACTTGTCATCCATTATATTCTAGCATAAGAACCAATAATTATACAAGCAGCTAATGTAACTCAGCCATGATGTAGTTATTAATATTCCACCAATACTTGATGCTCTCCTTCCTTACATGCAATGCTTCTTCAGATCCCAACACTTTTGCATACAGTTCACATATTTTTTTCTTCCTACAAGAAGATGGAAAAGGTAAAAAATATGAAATTTTAAGTTTTCAATGGATGGGGTAGCATCATTGATGTCAAATACACTGCAGACCAATTTTGAAATACTGGTATGTTTGTTTCATGAGTATAGCATCCCAAGTGAGAAAAGTATTAGTGCCAGTCTATTCTGCTTTGGCCAGACTTCAACTGGAAGACATTGTCCAGTTCTGGGAACCACAATTCAAGAAGGATACTAACAAGCTGGACCATATCCAGAGAAGAATGACCAAGATTATCAATAGGAGAAAGGAAGGGAGAGGGGGAAAAGCAAGAAATGTGACAGCAACTTTAAAACTAACTGGTTTTTATTTTTCCATGAGCTTTCATAGATATAAACCCACTTCTTTGGGCAGAGTACTGGGTGGTATTAAGGCCTCAGGCATAAAGCATATTTATACAGTTGTGGGAATGGGAAAGAATGTAATAGTATCAAGAAAGATGAAACTAATGACCCTTGCCCTAAATTTTCAAAGAGCTGCATAAGGTGATACAGGTCTTTCAAATCTTTTAAAAAAGGTAATGATTTCCCCTTTGACTAGATTGTCTTGTCATGTGTGATTGAGGGAGTGGTGATCATCTCCGTTATTAAGCCGAGGGAGCCAGCATTGTCAAAGACAACTCTGTGGTCATGTGGCCAGCAGGACTGCAGAGAACACTGTTACCTTCCCACCTAAGTGGTACCTATTTATCTACTTGCACTTTTACATGCTTTTGAACTACTAGGTTTTCAGAAGCTGGGACTAGTGACTGGCACTCACTCCATCATGCAGCACTTGGGTCTTGAGCCACCGATCTGCCAATCTTGCGATTGTCAGAGTCAGCATCTTAATCACTAAGCCACCACATCCCTTTACAGTGACATTTTTACAGACATCAGATCAGGCTATAGTGACACATGCCTTTATTGCATGCTACTGTAATGCACTCTGTGTGAGGGTGCCTTTGGAAACTGTTTGGAAATTTCAACGGGTCCAAAATACTGGATTCAGAATGCTGACTTATAGGAAGCATATAACGCCTTTGTTCAAACTGCTTCACTGGCTACTAGTTCATTTCCAGGCATAATTTGAAATGTGGGATATGATCTATAAAGCCGTATATGGCTTAGGTCCAGATTATTTGAAGAACTGTATCTACCCATATGAACCTGCCAGAACATGAAGATCTTGAGGGGAAGGCTTTCTCTCAGCCCCACCATTATTACAGGCTTGCTTGGCGAGGGCACAATAGAAAGAGTCTTCTTAGTGGCTGCTCCCACTCCCTGGAACTCCCTGCTTTCTTTTCATCTGCAGGCAAAGACCTTTTTGCTGGCTTGTAATGTGTAAGCAAAGTAGCTTCTTATAGGGATGTTTTCTTTATCTTTTTAAACTTTTTACATTTTTAAAATGATTTTATACTGTTTTATGTGGTGATTTTAATAGTTCTTAAATTTTATTGTGAAGGTTTTTTTTTAAAAAAAATTAACTCTGGGAGCTACCTTGGGTCCCACTGTGGGAGAAAGGGAGCATACAAATGAAATTAAATAAATAAATTGGTGGTAGAATAGATTGCCAGAGAGGGTGGTAGACTTTTCTTCTTTGGAGGTCTTTAAACAGGCATCTTTCAGGACAGGTTTAGTTGTGTATTCCTGCATGGTAATGGGTTAGACTAGATGGCCCTTCTAGAATTCTAAGATGCTACGATTCCTAGAAACAGTACATATGACTTAAATTGAGATTTAAACACAGAGTTGCTAGACTTTCTCTAGCCTCTCGTTTAGTTTTGGATACACTTTGTAAAATGAACTAAAATGCTGTGTTTTGTATTGCATTGCTTTTGTTTCATGAACTGCAAACTCACATCTATTTTGGGAAAGCATGTAAATGTAAAAATGCAATGATTAAAGGTTTTCAATGTGGATGTTGGAAACCCGAGGTCAGATCTTTCAAAGTTACAAAGCTCATTCTCTCTCTCTCTCTCTCTCTCTCTCATTTTTTAGCCCTTTTAAAGGCTGCAATGTTCTCATGTGGATCAGAATTTAAAAATACATATCAAAGACCTTTAATCAGTTTAACAAGCCAACAAACTTGAGGTTAGACTGAGGGATAAATCCTGGCTGAAATTTCAATGGAAGGAAGAGACTAAGATAAAAATAAATAAATAAATTAGTAAAGAGGAAAAACAAACATATGATGGTGATGATTAGCAGTAGTACTTAGTCCCAATTATGCTTTGTCATTTAAGTATATGTGTTACCAAGAAATCCCTTAATTTTTGCTTATCATTTTTTTAAAAAAATAATTTTTGTCAGAAAATTAAAAACAGATTTTTCACTTACAGTTACATTTAGAAGTTGTTTACGCTCACCTCTCTTCTTTGCTAAGTTCTGCTAGTCTAAATGCCTTTCTTGCAAGGATGAAACTACATCGGGAAAAAAATTGCATGAATTAAAATCTCAGATGACCACCCTCAGCCTTTTGTTTACATGCACTCTTCTCCAGAACTGTCATTCAGAATAAATCCTCTGGTTTCTCTACACTTTATATTTTTATCTGCAGCAACACCAAAACTGCATTGATAGGCATCCTATTGCCTTTTGAGAAAAATATATACATGTAAAACATTTGTCCTTAGGGAAAATTTGAAATAAATAGATCATACAGATTATTCACTGGGTAGAGAATCTGCTCTGGGTTTTTGCTTGAACTTAAGATTCGATACAAGGTGTTGCACCTATGAATATGATGAGAATAAGTTGGGCAACTTCCCCTCCTTCCCTCTAGTACGGCTACAAGGAAAAACCTGGGAACTCTGAGCAGTATTCCATAGTAGCATTCTATTGATGTACCAACAGGATCAGCAGAACTAAGTAGGGAGCAATTCCTTTCTCCCCATTGCAGACCCCAATGCAGTACTAAAACCAGATTTGGAAGGCTGAGTACCTCTTCAGAACAAGCTTTTGGACAGTGGAAGGCTAAAGGGGAACCACTGGCCTAGGACAAATTCCATAGTTTCAAACCAGTAATTTTGCCAAATCTTTATGAAACTCAGGTGGGGTACAGACTGCCCAAAAAGTGCAGCCTGCCGGCACCTGGTTTTCTGCCAGAGGGAAGCCTCAGCCACCAAATGACGAGGCTTCCTGCTGGTGGAAAAAGAACCCACAAAAAGCAGGTTCTTTCTGCGCTGCACTGGTGGCATAATGAGTGCACCACAGTGTGCCACTGGCGCACTTGTTATGCAAATGCTGTGTGGCACCGTGTGGATGCCACGCAACGCTTGCATCACAATGGCGGCGCCTGTGTATACAGGGCGCCACCTTTTTGACACTCTCATCACGTGCTAGGTTTGAGGGGCATGTGGAAGCGCCGCCCCAAGGCAACCCTAGCACGTGACGAGGGCGTCTTAAAGGGCCAGTATATACCGGGCCTCAGTTATTACTCAACATACAAAGTATTGGATGTATTACCCCATAATGGCAGGCACAGACCCATCAGGTTTAGTGTCATCTAAGGTAACTGAAATTGGAGCCTCCTCATCCACAATTATCATTGCACCACAGAATCCTGACAGGACAAAGGAAGACAGGATAGTCATCATAAACATTCACTGTGGAGTATTAAATCCGGGCATGTCTCAGATAACCACCTTCAACCTTTTGTTTACATGCACTGTTCTCCAGAACTGTCATTCAAGATAAATCCTCTGGTTTCTCTAAACTTCCAGATATTTTTATCTGCAGCAAAATCAAAACAGCATTCATAGGCATCCTATCGCCTTTTGTAGTATACAATGACAGGACTAATATTTAAAACCACTGAAATGTTGCAACCAGTTATGTTGTGACTAAATATGAATTGAACAAACTGAACAGAGAAAAAGCATTAAGCATGGTAACTATACTCATTAATATGAACATTCCAGGTCTACAATAGCTGTGACCCATGAAAGCTAATCAAACTCAGCCCACCAGTCATCTATTATGGCCTGCCAGAGCAGAGCTTAGAAGTAATAAATCATAATTATAACTTTTGCATACTGTATATACTCGACTATAAAGTCGAGAAATTTATGTCCCAAAATCGCCATTAAAATCTTGGGTAGACTTATACAGTTTGCCCTTTCTTTACGCAGGGGATCTGTTCCGGACTGCCCGGCATAAAGTAAATACCGCCTATGCTCGAGCTCCATTTAAATGAATGGGGCTCATGCATGTGGCACCACAGTGGCACGCGCGCACCCCATTCGTCCCTATGGGACACACTGCCCTTTCTCCCCACATGGTTTTCAGCGTATGCCGAAAGCCGCGTAAAGAGCATACACTGTATAAGTGTAAGTACACCAGTAGTGCTTAGAAAGGTCCTAAAGCAAGCAAGCCTGATGCACAAATCTCCATTTAACACCAATTCCTTCCTCCTCCAGTCTGTTTTGCAAGACTTGGCTTCCTATGGAAACAACTCCCCATTTAAAACCATCTCTCTAGTCTGTTTTACAAGAACTGGCTTCCTATGGAAACAACTCTCCATTTAAAACCACTTGTTTCTCTCTCTGGTCCGTTTTGCAAGGCCTTGCTTCCTTTCTCAATCTAATGTTAAAACGTCTCCTCCAGCACCTGAGAATTGGTTAGGATAGGTCCAGAGAAGGAGAAGGAGAGACAGAAGTGGTCTTTTCCCCTTTCCATCTTTCCTTATAGCCCCCTAGGTTTTACCCTCGACTTATCCACAGGTCATATCAAAATCCAGGATTTTGACACTGAAACCTTCCCTCGACTTATACATGAGGTCGCCTTGTACATGAATATACTTTACGTGGAAGCCATGCTGCAATCAAATGAATGGGGTGCACGCCATTCTATTGAATGGAGCTTGTGCTTATGTGGAATTTGCCTTACGCGAGGGAGGTCCGGAATGGATCCCCCGCATAAGGAGAGGCTCCACTGTATATATGGTAAAAGCTACACAGCAGTTTCTAGAGTCTTGACCATCTTGATCACTCTCCTCTACACATTATTTCAGCTTATCCTTCTTAAACTGTGGTACCCAGGGGCCCATTCACACCACACAATTATAGTATTATGATGATGTTTTAACAGACATGGTTCTGTCCTATGGAACCTTGGGATCTGGTGTTTAGGGAGGGGCATGTAAAATTCTCAGTCAAAGAGCTCTAGTGCCTCACCAAACTACAAGCCTCAACATTCAGTAGAATGTAATATTGGTAGTTAAAGTGGAATCATAGTACTGCAATTTTCCTCAATCTATACACTATGCCTATGCTAGTACAACCTACAGTTGGGATTGGTTTTCCCTCTTGGTTTGAGAGAGAGAAGATTAGTCTGGCACGACTTGTTTTTGAGAAACCCTTTCAGATTCTTGCACAGAATTATTTTATAAATCTTTAAAGAACTTTTCTGGTCAAAGACGTCATTGTCTGGTCAACAGATGTCAGGTCCTCTTTTTCCTCCCCTTTTTTGAGATGAGGATATTTGCTAACCACCAGTCTGTAAGGCTCTCAACTTTTATCCAAGAATTCTAAGAGAATATAGACAGAGGCTCTGATATTATATTTACAATTCATTTTGGTACCCATGGATGCCATCCATCTGGCCCTGGATGGCATCCATGGTACTTCATTTCTTGTGCTACTCATTAAATTCTACATAACATACTGTAAATTTAAGCCACAACATGTTCCAAATGTTTAATTGCATTGTTGATGTACACATACCCATCCTATTCCAGAAGGCTTCTTTGTAGTACATCATGCATTTAATAACAGAGCCCATGGGAACACGCTGGATTAACTGGTTTCTTTTTGTAGGCAGTGGTGGATTGAAATGGATTTTTGTGGTTAAGACTGGAGGGATAGCGCTGATCACATACTTGCCCTGTAAAACATAATATAGGGAAGCATCAGACACATATTTTTATTACATATTTAAAATATTTTCAATCCATCTTTCAGCACATACTGCCTTTACAAGGCAACTTATAAGACTATGAAACATGAAAATAAAAGTACAATGAAAAACTAAAATAAAACTGCTGCAACTGATCATTCCCCCTTCAACTATAGTACAAAACAGCCAGATGCAGACTAGCATAAATGAGTCATCATTTAAAAAAAAAAAAGCCCAGCAGTGATAAGGTCATACAGCCCATCTCCTTTGGGATACATATTTCAGAAGAGTAACCATAGTAAGTAATGACTAACATTCTTACTGAGTATGAGCAGAGTGAGCTTTTCCTACAAATTTGTACGTGAATATTATACAGTTCCTAGCTCTTTGCACTCATCATTTCAATCAATTTGACATATACATTTTGTACAAGATAAAAGCCATAAGCAATGCACTGGTAGTCCAGTAATCTATTTAAAAAAGAAGAAGCAATGTATGGGGAAGACTGCCAAGTGTCAGAGCCTTATTACAGCTGACTTTGACATGAAGCTCTCATAAATAAATAAATAAATAAACCCACAGATTTTAAGGACATCCCCCAGAGCAACATAAAAGGTGCAGCAGATTACAGTAACTTAAAAGCTTATTTAACTGAACATTGACCCACCTAAATGCATATCACATTCATTCTTAATAAATTACCTTATATATCTCATGGTTCAATGTCTCCACACATGACGCTGTCACCTGACTGATCAATGTGAATTACTGGTCTCTCCAGTTTAACATCGTCTTTGAGCCGTTCCATGATCTTTTCAGTAATTTGGCCAGAACCCCCAAC
Organism: Sceloporus undulatus; assembly: GCF_019175285.1. Lineage (NCBI taxonomy): Eukaryota > Metazoa > Chordata > Lepidosauria > Squamata > Phrynosomatidae > Sceloporus > Sceloporus undulatus. The sequence goes on from NC_056524.1 coordinate 74,505,016, forward strand.
AAACTTCCTCTCCTGTAAACACACCAGGAGAATTAGAAATAGCGGTAGCATTAGTAACAAATGATTGTGCAATGGAGCCTATATTCAGAGTTTTAAAATGTGCTATAGTAAATATATAGCACACAGTTTAAGTTCATTTGCAAACAGTGCCACACCCAAACCAGGACAATCAAACTCCAATGCAGGAAATTGAAATCTGTGCCATTCAACCGTTTTTCCTCTCAAAACTGCCTCCAATAGTTCAAGTGCTGATTAATCATTAGCCAATTCAGAGCATGAAAAGTTACTATTTTGAACTATAACTCCTAGTATCTTCAACCATAATGACCAATTTCTGAGCTCTGAATTAGGTAGGGGTTTCTGTTTAACACATACGTCCCTACAAATAGGACACAATAAAATAGGTTTTTAGGAAACTACAATCACCAAATGTCAACTTTTTAGAAGAGGAAGAAATATTTTGAGGAAATTGGCTCCAAATTAAAAGTAGGCTTATCTAGACATGCAGCTTTGAATCAAAGCAACATCGATGCATTATGTGTGAACTTCTCAAAACAATTCATGTGTCAGGGGCTGGATGAGCTGCATCCAAGAGTACTAAAGGAAATTGCAGATGTAACCTCAGAGTTACTCATTACATTTTTGAGAATTCTGGACGACATGAGAGCTCTTAACAGATTAGAGGAGGGAGAGAGGAAATGTTGTTTCCATCTTCAACAGGGTCAAAGAAAGAAGACATGAGAAACTACAAACCAGTTAGCTTGACGTCAATACAACAAGGCTCTAGAACAGATAATTACATAGTCTGTATGCACTAGAAAGGAATGCTATGGGGTGTTCCCACTGGCTTATCCTCCGTTTTACAAATCGAATCCAAGGTACAGTTTTCCTATTAGAAACCGAAATTAACTCTAGAACCATTCTAGAGCAACCCGCAATCGTTCCACACTAAAACTGAATCGTCAATCGGATTATTTATAATCCATGTTAAAGGCGTATAACCCATGTTAAAAAATAGAAGGGTTGAACCTACAATTTTTCATGATAGGATTGGGTTATTTAAATAGGAACGATCAGCCTCAGAAATCGGGTTAGCTGGATGGGAGGAACGGAGCGCGATGGGCTGGCTCGGGGGAGTCGCCCTTTCTTGTCCCCATCCGTCATGGCCATCGCCATCTTTGCTTACTCACCCCTTTGTCCATGGCGGTCTTTCAATAAGAGTAAGGATTATTTTTAATTTTTATTTTTAATGGTTTACAGGCGCTTATCTCTTCAGCACTTTAAGCGCCTGAAGTCCCAGCCGCTCAAGCACCTGCATCTGTCAAAGACTCTTAGAGGCTTCCCCCGGTGGATTGCACTCCCCTCTGTGTGGTGAGAGCCATACACCATTTGTAACGGAGAGGGTGGAGCACAGCATCTCGGGGGAAATAGAGCCTTTCCATCTTCTTTCCCAATCTGGGGAGACACAGGAAACCCTGGATGTTGTGTGTGTGTGTGTGTGTATTCATCTGTCAAAGGACTCTAATGGCTTCCTCCGAGGAGAGCCATTGAACACCATTTGTAACGGAGGAGAGGCTGGATGCACAGCAATCTCGGGGAAATAAAGCCGTTCCATCTCTCTTTTCCCAACGGACTCTGCTTGTCTTCTTGATCTCATTTTCCAACCCTGGAAAGAGAATCTTTGTGGAAGAGTGCTCCTCCCTGGGCTGTCTGTAGAGCCAGTGAAGTGGGGATATGTCTGCAAAACCACCCATTTCCTCTGGAAGGAGCTTCCCCAAATTCACTTTGCCAGCAGACCCCCCATTGATCTCTGGGCTCTTGAGGATCCCGGGCTGTCGTGGAGCCATGAAGTGGGGATATGTCCTGAAAAACCCATCCCATAGTTCCTCTGGAAGGAGCTTTCCCAAATTCACTTTGCAGCAGCTTCCCCACTTGTTCTGGGCCTGTGGGGGATCCCTGGTGTCTGGGAGCCATGAAGCGGGGATATGTCCTGCAAAACCCATCCCATAGTTCCTCTGGAAGGAGCTTTCCCCAAATTCACTTGCCAGCAGCCTCCCCCATTGATCTCTGGGCTCTTGGAGGGATCCCGGGCTGTCTGTGGAGCCATGAAGTGGGGATATGTCCTGCAAAACCCATCCCATAGTTCCTCTGGAAGAGTAGCTTTCCCCAAATTCGCTTTGCCAGCAGCTTCCCCCAGCCTCCTAGGGTCTTTCTTCCAGGCAGCTGCCTAGCAGAAGTGCTTTGGGCAGGCAATTTTTTCTCTCCCCTCAACCATCCTTCCCCATGAATAATTACGGACTCATAGGCACTTTAAGCGCCTCCTCATTGGCTCTTATAAAAACCGCAAAATTTAAAAGTGATGTTATGATGACGTCGCTTTGATTGACAGCCCCAAATGGTGAGTGGGAACGAAATAAGGCTAAAACCGGTTTATATATACACCGTTATTTGAATAGGAACGAAAGCGGATCACTTAAAGCAAATCAGTTGGTAAATGAGAACGAAGAAAAAAAAAGCGATTTGGAACCGGGATAAGACCAGGGTTATTTGATATCGATTTAACTGATACCAGTGTATTTAAAGCATTGTAAATCGAAGTGGGAACACCCCCTTATTACATACAGTAGCATGGGTTTCTCAGAAAAAAGTCATGCCAACCTAATATTATCTCTCTCTTTCTCCTCCTCTCTTTTGTTCTAGATACAAGCTTGGTAGATCAGGAGAGTGCGTGAGAGTAGTATGTTTGATTTCAGTAAGGCTTCTGAAAAGGCGCTCACATTTTCTTTCATACATATCGTGAGCTGCGGCTACATAGTGCTATCGTTATATGGATTCATCACCAATTCCAGAAAATGTTCATCAATGCTCTTCATCCTGGACAGAAGTGACTATAGGGTGTCTCTTTATGATGGAACAGAAGACAGTTTATCAATTTGCATGACACCAAATGGGTGGTGGTGATAGCAAATACCCCAAAGGACAGGAATGAGCTAGGTCGAAACTAAAATTAATTTCAGTAGGGGTAAATGTGAGGTACTACATATAGGTAGGAAACACAAAGGCACAAATACGGATGCCACATTTCTTGAAAGCAGTGCATGTGAAAAGGATCTAGGAGTCTTAGGCCTCATTCCCACTGGCCATATGAACTGACTTATCTTGCTGCGAGTCTGCTTCGGATTGAGTATTCGAATCATATTCGAATCATTGTATCGTTCCCATTACCATGGGAGTATACGGACTGTTTTTATTAGCTCATGTTTACATTTCTCTGGTGTATTTTGACGCGGATTTATTTTGCTCCCCATTCCCATTGCGTGTGTGGAACTGGTTTTTCTGTTTGTTTTTTTTACTTTGAGCTGTCACTCAAGAGCTTAGGTGATGAGACGTCACTGTGACACTTATTTCATAGGTGCATTTGACGCGGATATTTTTGTTCCCTGTTCCCATTGCATCTTAAAACCTGTTTTCTTGTTTTTGTTTGGTTGAGCAGTCAGTCAGTCAATCGCTTAGGCTAAATTATTTCACACCCACAAGCCTGGCTCCAACCACAGCAAATCAGATGAATTCAAAGCCACTTAGCACTCAGTCACCAAAGGAAAAAAATAGTTTAAAAATGATCTTCAATGGGTCTTCTCACACGTGATGTCTTTATGCCAGGGGGGAGGGGGGGGGGATATGCTTGCGCGTTTTGAGCTCAATGTAGCAGTAGCTAGGTTCGGAAACCCAACAGAGGCGCCTAGGTGATCAAAAGCTTAATTTTTTTTAAAAAAATATTCAGCTACACATCTCTCCCGCCCTCTCCGGAAAGGCTCACGAATGGGAAATGGCGCGGGAATGCCAGGAAAGAGAAAAGCGGGTGACACTCCCAGACCAGCCCCTTTAACATTGGCCCTCCCATCTCAAAATACCTGAATTGGACCCCCTTGATGTTCCCATTAATACCTGGATCGGACACGGTCCCTGATCGCTAGAGATCGATCAAATGAGGATCAAATCTGAATTCTAATGGGAATGATGTCCCTGTATGAGGATCGAATGTGCATTCAAATGCGAACGATGTCCTATAACCGATTCTTGATATTCCATAAACTGCTTATAACCCAGTGGGAATGAGGCCGTAGTAGACCAAAAAACAAACTAAATGTCAACAGTGTGATATTGTGGCCTAAAGGCCATGCAATCCTGGGTGCATCATGGTATCCAGATCAAGGGAGTAGTGGTGCCATTCTATTCTGACCCAAAGGGTCAGATCTCATGTAGAATACTCTATCCAGTTCTGGGTACCAGAGTTCAAAGAATATTGAGAAACTGGGAGTATCCAGAAAAGAGTAACCAAGATGTCAAAGATATGGAAACCAAACCTTATGAAGAAAGGCTTAGGGAGCTGAGTATATGTGGGGAAAGAACATTGAGATGTGATATTAACTATCTGAGGGATAGTTCAGATATTTGGAGTGAGCGTGTTTCTCTGGTATTACAGCTAGAATACTAATTCCTAAACTTGGTTCCTGCATTCCCAAACTTTGGTCCCAAAAGCCCCAATCAGCTAAGCCAACAGTCAGGAATTCTAGGAGCTTAAGTCCAAAATATCTGTAAGACTAGGGTTGCCATAATTCTGGACCTCGAAACTGGGACAAATGTAGGACAAAAAGTAGGACAAAATTTCAAGTGTAGGACATATTTTGTAAAATGGAGGACAACGCAAAAAAAATGATGCTTTTTTAAAAGTGTTAATAGAAATGCATGTTCTTAGGCATGATCAAAATGGAGGACATTTTGACATTGTTCCTAACAGATGGCAGAAATGGACTTCCCTTTTGGCCAACCTGCCTCCCCCATTCCAAACAGCCACATTTGGGCATTGAAGAGGAGAAGAGTGGAAAAGGCAGAGGAGGAGGAAGAGGAGAAGAAGGAGGGGAAGAAGAGGAGGAGTAGAGAGGAAGAAGAAGAGGGAGGAAGAGGGGAAGAAGAGGTAGGAGGAGAAGAAGAGGAGAGGAGGAAGAAAAGAAGAAGGGGAGGAAAAGGAAGAAGACGGGGAGGAAGGAGCAGAGGAGGAAGAAGAGGAGGAAAAAGATGAAGAAGAAGGTGAGGAAGAGGAGAAAGCAGAATAGGAGGAGGAGAAGAAGGGAAGGAAGAGGGGAAGAGGAGGAGGCGGGAAGAGATGAGAGAAGAGGAGGAGGAAGAGAGAGAAGAAGAGGAGGAAAAGGAGAAGAAGGAAGAGGAAGAGAGGAGAAGAGGGGAAGAAAGAGCGAGTGAGAGGGAGGAAGAAGGACGAGGAGAAGAGGGGAAGAAAAAGGAGGAGGAGAGGAGGAAGAAGAAAGAGAAGAGGATGAAAAAAGATGAGAAGAAGAAGAGGAGGAGGAAGAAGAGGAGGAAGAATGGGAGGAAGAAAAAAAAAGGAGAGGAGAGGAGGCAGAAGGGTAGGGAGAAAGAGAAGGCTCTTTCCCCCTGCCTGGCTTCTCGACGTATCGGAGGAAGCCAGGGAAGGGAGTGGGGCCGCGTGAAGCGACAGCCCACACCCCTGCCTGGCTTTCTCCGTCGCCAGGGCGAGGAAAGCCAGGGAAGGGAATGGGGCCTGCGCTTTCCTGCCCGCACTCTTTCCTCCGCATGCGCGCGGGCGCGCGCCTGCCACTAACCCCATACTGAGGCCTGGGTGGGCAGTGTTCAAGCCCTCGCTTGGAGGCGAGGAAGAGCGAGCAGGAGGAGGGTGGGTTGGCGCCGCAGCAGCCGCATTAGCGGCAGCGGCAATGGTCGGAGCAGGCCCCCAAACAGGGGACCACGGACGGGGGGGCCCAAACCAACCGCTGACCGGGAGGGGCCCCCAAAACGTGCTTGTCACGGGGGGGGGGGGTGTTGCTATGGCAACCACATGTAAGACTAAAGTTTGAGAGATCCAGTGGGCTAGAAACATGAACACAATTTTTTCAAATTACAAGAAAAATGTTCCCCTAAGATTAAGGATAACTTCTTCCACTGTAAAAATATATATAAACTGTAGAATAGACTGTTTTGTGGAGGGGGAGCTTTAATCTTTTCTTTTATGAGGTTGGATGACGTATCTTTTAGAGTGCTGTAGTTGAATATTCCTGCATGGAAGGGGTTGACTCAAATAGTCCTTGGTCCCTTCCAATCTAAATGCACTATGATTTTGTTGATTCAAAAGCCCTCTGAGCCCATATATGTTAGGAATTACTTCAGTACAGTATTACCCTAGCCTTGTGCAATCCATTGTGATCCAAGAAGTTTGAATCTGGAATTCATTGCTCATCCTCCATGATCCTTTTTGTCCTTCTGCCATCTGATTTCAGTTAGCATAGTTGTTGTGTGGCAGATTCCTCTGTCAGCAGAACTGAGATAACCAGCTCAAGGCAAAACCCAGCTGCACAAAAAGCTTTGGCCTGTTCCTAAACTCCCACAGCTGTGCATTCAAAAAAAAAATTTCACCTTATTGTTAAGATCTGTTCATTCAGCAAGATGAAAAATGGAAAATTTAGCATATTCATAGCCCAGTATGTACATAATTAGTGCAAATAGGTTATTCTGGGGAAGCCAGGATAATGGAGAAAACATAAAATCATAGAGTTGGAAGAGACCACAAGGGCCATTCAGTCCAACCCCCTGCATGCAGAAATCACAATCAAAGCATCCCCGACAGAGCTATCCAGCCTCTGCTTAAAGACTTCCAAAGAAGGAGACTCCACCACACTCCGAGGAGTTTGTTCCACTGTCGAACAGCCTTACTGTCAGAAGTTCCTCCTAATGTTCAGGTGGAATTCTTTTTCCTGCTAGCTGCATCCATTGTTCCGGGTCCTGTTCTCTGGCAGCAGAGAAAACAAGCTTGCTCCCTCCTCAATTACATCACTTCAAAAATAGTTAACAGGGCTATATGTACACTCTTAACTTCTTTTCTCCAGGCTGCCTAACCCATCCCCAGCTCCCTAAGTCGTCTCATAGGACATGGTTTCCAGACCCTTCACCATTTTAGTCGTCCTCCTTTGGACATGCTCCAGTTTCTCAACATCCTTTTTAAATTGTGGTTCCAGGTGGGGCCTGACCAGAGCGGAATAGAGTGGCACTATTACTTCCCTTGATTTAGACACTATACTTTTATTGATGCAGCCTAAAATTGTATTGGCCTTTTTAGCTGCCGCATCGCACTGTTCACTCATGTTCAACTTGTGGTCTACTTGAACTCCAAGATCTCTTTCACATGTAGTCTCATTCAGCCAGGTGTACCCCATTCTATATCTGTGCATTTAATTTTTCTGCCCTAAGTGCAGTACCTTACATTTCTCCATGTTGACTTTCATTTTGTTAGCTGTGGCCCAGCTTTCAAGTCTATTCAGGTCATTTTAAATTTTGATCCTGTCCTCTGGAGTATTAGCTATCCAGGCATGGTCAAAAGGGGTTAAATTGTCTCTCTCCAACCCAAAAGGAAAACCTGTGGCTCCTATCTAGCCTCTTCAGCTTTTTAGAGACTTAAACAGTAACAAATAAATATTGTTCTCATACTCAGCTTTACCCATTTGTTTAGAAAGGGAATATGAAAACTGCCTGGATTTAAAGGCATACAAAATTATGCTTAGCATTACATAATTATTCTGGGTGAACTGTTGCTTCCATAAGCATGAGATTTATTTGTAAAGTCTAAAACAAACTGCCGGCTTTAAGTTAAGACAACTGGAAAAAGCCAAAAACAAGTAACAAGAAGTCCCCAGCAGAACCTCACTTAATCAACAATAGCCTTTTACTATTTGAAATGTTATTCTGCTACTAAATTTCTCACAAAGAAAAAGAACATCAGCTGTTTTCTGTATCATCAAAAAGTGCAGAGCAAGACAGAAGCTTAATTTAATATAACCCTGAGAGGAAGTGACAAACAGTAGAGGAAAGCAATACAGTAGCATGAAAAGCATGTAAAATATACTAAGTGCCACATGGAGATTGAAGAACAAAACAGTTACTGCCTGCAGGTTTACAATCTAATAGACATGATATAAGAAGAAAATGGGTTGAGGATGGATGTACCTGAAATTGATAACAAGATAAAGGTGAATTGTAGAAACTGATTGCTTTCTTGGATGCTTAGGCAAAGAGGATTTGTGTCCTAGTTATTTTTAAGGATGAGTGCTAGGAAGCAATATAATTCTAGATATTTAACTGATTCCATCAGTTTCCCAGAGCAGGTGCTTTGAAGACAGAACTGTAAGTATCCCTACCAGGGAGGAAATATTTTAGTGGGATTTATATCTGAATAAATGTTATTAGGACAGCACAGCATAGGGTTTCATTAAAAGTACTCAAGTGGTTAGGCTGAAAAGGCAATTTAAATGCTTACAATATTACTATAAAATGAGTGAACTACAAGCCCAACAGCACCAACTGGCATGATAGTATTTCTTTGTCATGTTCCCATTCCCTCCAGTACTCTGTTGTCTATACCCCAGATGCGTTCATAGTTGCCTTCCTGAGTTGTGTATGCCTATTTATTCGTCCACAGTGGATTTTTTTAACATGAAGAAGTACTAGGACAAGGACCAGGATCACCTGTAACCTCCAGTAATCGGGCAACATGATATAGGGCCATGTACAGGATCCTCACAAATATGAAGCTGACTTTGCTAACTTTTTTTCCTCAGTTTTCCATCCCAAAGCTGAATTCTTCTGATGTTATGGAATGTTCATGAACATTCTTGGTGCTGAAGAAGATGAGACCACCACAGAATTCTGAGAAACAGTTCAGCGTTTTGTAAGCTGCACATGTGAAACTTTTTCCTTTAAAAAACCTACTCCATACAGGATGTAGAACACAGAAAGAGCTATAAGGTTTTAGCCCAATGTAGAAAAAGAAATAGAAATGCTAGTGAGCAAGAGATTCCATGGGCTATACTTTGAACAAAGGGGATACAGAAGGTTACCCAGAAAAATGACCCAGGTTGAACTTCAGTCACAACTTAAGAGCTCAGTCTCAGAGCTTGGAGTGCCCTTACTGCCTCAGTGATTCCGGCAGTCATAGTCCAAATGAAACTTCTCCAAGCTCTATTAAGTACCTGTTTGCAGACAGACACATTTTTGAAATCACACAGATTTTGAAATGTTCCAAGCTGGAGGATTCTGGAAGTTGTAGTTCACCATAGTAACTTCTACAAACTTAACTATGGATGCATCTATACTGTATAAATAAGGCAGTTTGACATCACCTTAATTGCTGTGGCTTCATCCTAAAGAATACTAGGATTTGTAGTTTTGTGAGGCACTAGCTACTCTTTGGCAGAGAAGGCTAAAGATCCTGTTGTTAACTGCCCTGAGGTTGACCTCAACTCATGGCAACCTTGTGGATGAGACATCTCTAAGACCATCTATCCTCTATGTCTCTAGGTCCTTCAGGCCCAGGGCCATGGCCTCTCTGATTAACTCCATACATTTGGCATGTGTTCTTCTTCTCTTTCTGCACTCCTCTACCTTTCTTAGCATTACTGTGTATTATTCATGCCTTCTCATGATGTGGCCAAAGGACAATTGGCTCAGTTCTTATGACAGCCTCTTGACTTGAACATAGGTTGCGCATCAGGATAATCAACTCCCGTTTCTTTAAGAGCACTCCATAGCTTCTCATGATCTATCCATACCTTATAAAACTAGAAACCCCAGGATTCCATTATTTCTGCATTATTTCTACAGTATAGATGCACCCTATGTCTTAATGATTTCCTCAGTCATGATTTCCAACAGTAAAACATAGTGAGTTTCATGTCCATGGCCTGCACTAGTGTGAGAGACTTAGGTCACTGCAAGCAGAGGTAGGCAATCTTCATTATTTTCATTTCTGACTGGGAAAATAAATCCTGCTTGGCCTTTTAAGAGCAGTTTGTAAATTTCAGGACATGGGGAAAAAATACTTTTCTGAATGGTAATTCCCCAAATCCCCCAGCCAGTAACTTTGCTCTGTCATTACAGAATTAAATCTGTCTGGAAGCAGTTGACTTTTCTCTAACAGGGGACAGAATAGGAAAAATGTGATCAAAGGCAATCTTTTTCTTTCTTTTTTTCTTTTTTGCCCTGTCTTACTGACAACATGAGAATTCACAACCAATAATAAACAGAAAGTACAACACTTCCAAAATAGGAAACATTAATGCCTTAGTATTTTACATAACTTATTTCCTGGAAAATTCTCTGAGCATTACTTTTCTTTTATCAGAAATAACATTTCAAATCTGGTGCAATTGAAAGACCTTCAGTTGTATGCATATTCATAAATAGGTCATGTTATATACAATGTTAAAGTATAGTTTAAGTGGCTAGGGAAACTAAACAGAATCATTATCACAACAGCAAAGTAAAAGTTTACTAAATGCAATATGGGATAAATGGAATAGAGGGAAAGTAATAATAATCTAATTTCAAAAGGAAATTTTAAATGAGGCATTACATTTCTAGTTAGTTGATCCAGCACTATCATACCAGACTGATGTCTTCTCAGTTCCCCAAAACAGTGATATCTTTACTGGGCCAGCCAATAATACACAAAATACATCATGCAAGATTGTAAAGCTCCATTGCCTTCTTCATCAGGCAAAAGTTTTAAAAATCATAAAGGTGAAGAGGGAAAACTGATGATTTCTCCCCTTCTTTTAACAACACTTTTGCCTGATGAAGAAGCCAGTGAAGCTTCAAAAGCTTGCATGACGTATTTTGTGTATTATTGGCTGGCCCAGTAAAGATATCATTGTTTTGTGGATTTTGGATATTGTATTTTGCTGTATGGCAAACACAGCTATTCCTGGATATGTCTTCCATAATGTTCTTCATTGGCTTTATATTGTTACCGAATTACAAATAACACTATATTCATTCTTTAAGAACTCTCAAAAGGAAGGTCATGTGTACAGTTTTACATACCTGCCCTCCATTTGTGACAGAAAAGATCCGTACAGTTCCCCCACATAGCTTCACATACCACAGAAACCAGAGAGCAGAGACTTCGTGTGTCTCAGAAGTGATATTGACATTCACAAAGAGAGTAGCAAAATCCTTGGCAGCTCTGTGTACAAGAGAAAAGCACAAGACTCAGAATGGGAAAGATTTGCTTCATTTTGCTATGGTTTCTGGATTCGACTAACTCGCTGCTAAAGAAATATTAAAAGCATCCATAGCCAACAAAGGGGCATGGCCTTTACTCGGATCAAACCTCCCCGTCAAGAAAGATGTAGCTCTGTGATCCGCCACTGTCACATTTCTTCTGCTAAAATTACCTTTAACTTCCATGCTTGATGAAGATGCCTTTGAACTCTGAAAGATGCATAACATATTTCATCTCTTTTGACTGGGCTAATAAAGATATCATCATAATATGTTGTTAGGCCTTACTATATTTTCCTATGATGACTGCCAAGAAGTAAGGAATTACTATAAGTGTAGTATTAGATCTAGTTTTCTGTTGTACTTTCTAGTTTCAAATGCTTTTAGGCTCTCACCTGAGCTTATCTAGGAACCCAAACTCAATGTCTGCATTCCAGTGAATGGGACCACCTTTTTTCCATTATTATTCTTCATTCTGTTACTACAAATGTCTGAAGAGGGACTATAAGTCTGTTCTGTTCATTGCGTTTAGGCTTAAATCCAATTGACATACTGGGATTTATATAAGAATTTATTTCTCATACAGCAGTTGATTCAAGGGGTTTAATCTAAAATGGACTAACAATTAGATTTAAGGTTTTTGTAGGTTTTTTGGGCTATGTGACCATGTTCTAGAAGAGTTCATTTCTGACGTTTCGCCATCATCTGTGGCTGGCATCTTCTGAGAAATCTATAATTAGATTTAGGCCTCAAGATTATATTTTCCATGCTGAAGGCCAAAGGTGGGCTTGGCACACACAGAGATTGTGGCAATGAGGTTTATTTATGTCCTGCTCCCAATTTGTTCCCCACAGTCATTGACTCTATAACTTGGAAAGGGTTACTATATATGTGAATTGGTTGTTCTGTTGTTTTCTATTTGCGAAAAAGAGAACATAGATAAACTTTGGATGTATGTAGTTTCTATGACATTTTCAAGTTAAATCTGAAATTAATTGAATCACCTACTTTGTCCAGCAATGTTTGTTAATGAACTCTTCCATTGTCATTTTGTCCAGTTCTCCAGCATGTGGTGCATCCCAGGGTGCGTCAGCAGGTATCTATAGACATATTTAACAATGTGTTACATTTTAATATTTTGTCTATTGATTTCTGGGACAACACACCAAATTCAAGGTTCATCAACATAAAAGAAAGTCATTGGTGTAAAAATAGTTTCATTGGTATTCCACAGTTACAGAGGGTGCTTTGTAATAAAATAAAATAAAATAAAGTAAAAAAAAATAATATAAAAGCCCATTTCCTACTCTGCCATGCAGGAGCACACAGGAAGCCATCATAATTAGTTCCCAAAAAGTTTGACAAAGAAATCCATTCTATGTAGGAGTATTTTATAGTAAACCTGTGCAACCTTCTGAGAATCCATAACCTGAGGTGTAGCTATTGGGATGGAGGAAGAATGAACACACTCCCTCAGAATGTGATGGAGCCTCCTTCTTTGGAGGTCTTTAAGCAGAGGCTGGATGGCCATCTGTCAGGGATGCTTTGATTGAGAGTTCCTGCATGGCAGTGGGTTGGACTGGATGGCTCTTGTGGTCTCTTCCAACTCTATGATTCTATGATTCTATGATGGTTCTTCTTAATAAGAACTCTGCCTCCCTTTATGAAATTTGCCCCCAGTCCCTAAATTTCTGACATCGTAGTAACTTAAATCTTCCAGCATTCAGCAATTTCAGTTAGGCATCCGAAGAGAAAGGGCATGTAATGTTACCAAAGGAATGTGAAGATAGCAAATAGAAGAATTCTAGGTATATTTTTTTTTCAGTTTCTCACCTTCTGCAATACTCAAAATTTGGAAAATTTCATGGAAGATGGTTTCTTATTTATTTATGTTATTCTGTTTACATCCTCACTTTTCTCCCAGTATGGGACATTTAGAGGCCAAGCCCTCTCCCCTATCCATAGCTACACCTTTGTTTTTAGTGGAGCAACTATAACTAGCTTCCCCTTCACATGTTGCTTTTCACACTAGGCTAACATGTGGGAGAACAGCTCACAGAAAAGCCTGTGATTTCAATTTTTTATCTAAGGGAATGCCATGAATAGTTCAAAAAGTGAATAGTTCAAAGAGGCCTAGCTACCATGTTGGTTATTCTAAGGGCTTATTCACACAATGAAAAAAATCTAGGTTGAATTTGGGTTGAGCCCCTGTTGTTCACATGGATCCTGAATGCAGCAGAATCAGTTTGGGGAGGAGCTACCAGAAAAACCATGTAACCCAGGGCAAATGAACCCAGGTTTGTTGGCAGCGTGGATAATGACACAAACAGACCTGGATTAAACTCAGCATACTTTGAATGGGTTCTGAATACATCAGCATCATTGACTTGTTGGTGGGGCGAGGTGATGCCTGGCCAGCTTTACAAGGAAATGCTCCTCCTCTCCCTCTTCCCCTGTACAACTGGCTCCAATGGGTGGCTTCCAGGGGCTCCCTGGGAGGAAAGCGGTGTGTTTCCCCTCCCACATACACACAAACTATGTAGGACAAGCCCAGGACTGGCAATGAGGAATCCCCCTCCCTTCCTCAGCCATCACCTCCCACTAAAATCTCATAGAGATGCGGATTGATGGCATTTGAAAGTGTGAATAATAAAACTGCAGTTCTTGAGTGAGGCTATTAGCATTGTTCCGTAAAAAAAAATGATGTGTGAATGATGCATGAACTAACTAATTAACTACCTGTATAAGTGTAAAATGACTTATGTCAGGCTATATAATAGTGTGCACCATGCAGCTATCCATGACAATTTCCCCTGGTGACAAGGGCCTTGCTTGTTACATCTTTCCGTATCAGTTGAACAAGTTCAGAGCTGTTGGTGCAAACAACAGCATTGCTGTGCTGATTTGCTCCACTTTAAAATAGGAAAGTTCAGTAGTTATCTAATGTTTTGCCAGAGAGTACTTTCCACCTCTGTGGATTTCTTAGTGTGAGTGCTACATACATGGAGCTTTAACACTTATTCATGCAAACATCTGTAAATACTGCAGATTCTTATTCAATGGTTATTTCAGGTACATGATATCCCTTCATTGCTCCCAACAAACCTCTTTTCCCAGTTCATCCATTGTTCTCCAAAAATTGTTGAAATCTAGATATGTGAAAGGATTCCATGTTGAAGGAAAGAAGCCATAGAGTGGGTAGGATTTCCCCTGAAAGAGACAAATAAGAAAACAGTAGTTTTCCTGGCACTTGTGTTAAGTCTCCATAGGCAATAATTACTATCCAGATATAGCAGCTGAGCCAGCAGCATTCAATAAATCTGGAAACAAATCCACAAACAGTAAGCACTGAAAAAAGTAGGAATAAGTAAAACTAGTATGATTTTTCACAAGATTTTAAAGTGAATTTTCCACAGGACTGTCCTACTATGTTACAAACCAAGGAAAGGAATTTGCTACTTTGAAAAATATACACGGAGTGTGTGTGTGCGTGCGTGCATGTGTACTTACACACGCACACACATCATAGAGCAAAGGTTACATTACATACTGATTATTCCAAGAAGATTCAGTTGTGTACAATATCATCATCATCATCATCATCATCATCATCATCATCATCATCATCATCATCATCATC
>NC_056524.1:74519750-74527080 GCF_019175285.1 Sceloporus undulatus
TTATTTTCTTATCCCAAGGCAGCATATCAGCCGTGCAACATAAAACAAGCATAATTCAAATGAATGCCACTGTTACCCTAGGACTCAGGACTCACAATGGACTGCAACCAGCTGGTAGGCCAGGGTGAGCATTAGCACCCTAGGAGAGGCTACACCTCTCCCACGGCCTCCCACAAACAAATTAAACTGCTCTTAAATGCCCTCTAGTGCATGTGGGGAGCAATTTGCCATTTTTAGGGGGACTCGGGTCATTTTATGCCCAAGAAACAGCAGGAAGTGAGCAGAAGTTCAGTCCTGTTCACTTCTTGTCCCCCTCTCCTGACCCTAAATGGCCACAGAGGGGGACATAAATGAAGTGAAAGTGCCCCCATGCTCCTGAAAGAGCATTTGAAGACAGAAAATGCAAAAACAAAGCAAAAAAAAAAAAAGATTTTTCCTCTTGGGGCCAAAAGAACAGCCCTGGAGACCATATGAACCCCCCAGCTTGAATTTTGCCTACCCTTTCAGTAAAGCCACTGAGATGCTGCTCCTCCTTTCTCCCACAAAGTCCATCATGGCAAGGAGGAGTGCAAACTGGTCCTGTTTTGGCTGGCAAAAGAGCAGTTGATGTAATGCCAGCTCTCTTCCTTTCCTATTCTTTCTGTAATGTCTCTCTGATCGGTTTCTTAAACTACCTGATGTTGGGGTCCACTAGGTCTCCCCTTCCATTATACTGGTAACCAGCAATATATTTGTGACCATTGGCTACATTCCTTTCTTTCTCAGAAACCTGTCACAGACAGGCAGTCAATGGACATACAACAGTCCACCATTTTTGAGTAGCATTGCCTTAGACCTGGAGCCTATCTTTATATACAATAATGGAAAAAAATATTTAGAATCTGGACTACAAATATAGACATCATATCTAATGTCAGTATTTCCAAGCCCTGATCTGTAATTGGTTTAGATTTAGAATATTTAGGTGTTTCGTAAAAGTGTAAATTACAATAACAAAGACCAGCTACAAGCTTATATTATGATGAAACAAGCTAACAACATGCTTTTGAACCATTCTTCTTAACCTTAATACAGTTGCTCCCTATCCTGGATTACAAAATGTTGGGAATATTGGGAACTGAAATCCAACATCATCTGGGGATCCAGGTTTGGAAAATATCATTCTAATATTAGGAGAGAGCATGCTATACACACTTGGTAATCCATTTTCTGTTCTGGAGGGCCTGGTATCAGCTATTTTTAACCAAGTTTAATCAGGACTAGATGGTGGTCCTGCCAACATTAAAGACATGCAACACACATGGGTATAAAGTTTGATGTATAGCCAATATAAATTCAAACATCAGTAATTTTCACCACAGGATGGTTTACTATGTCAGTTTCCACATTGGTCAATAGGGAAACCAGGAGAAAGCTGAAGTCAATATAAAAAGGGGTGTTGCAGAAACCACTACATCTCAATTTCTCTTTGCTTTGCCTAGTTCTTTCCATTACTCTGATGTATTGCAGAGGGCTGTAAGTGAATCTGCTGTGAACAAGATGTCACAGAACAAGATTATTTGTTTAGAAAGTTTTTAGAACTAGTATTTCTATTAATGGAAAAAGACAACTTTTTGTCTTAGCACAAAGTTTTCTTATCACTGATATCTTACAAATTAGGCTGCTTTATTTTATGATTCGTCATTGGGAATTAAGAACTTACATTACATGTTTAACTGCAGAGTCATGCATCTCCCAAGAACTGTTGGACTCAAAATGGGGTAAGTGGTTGAAATGTGCACTTGCCCATAACATCAAATTTGATCCTAGATTAGCGATCAGATAATGTGACATTTCCAGGTGCCAATCAAACAAAGTTTGCTCTGTTATCCTCTGTACATTTTCACACTGTTTTTAAAAATATTTCTCTTCCAGTAAATTTTTAACTTGATTGCTATTTTGAGTTCTCTTTTTCTTGGTTCCTTGGGTTATTTTTATGCTGCTTTTAGCTGACTACAGTGTTATTTACTTCATGATTTTAATGACATCATTATGGTTATCATTTACTGCTTGGATTTTGTTACCTAGTTAGACCAACTGTAATGGGAGGAGGAGAGCAGGTCAGACATCTTAGCATAAATAAATGAACCCACAAAAAACCCCAACCATATGCACATTCACTAGTTTGAAATCAGATAATGTATAACATACAACAATCAGGTTCATCATTCACCTGCCCCAGAGATAAAAAGTTAATCATTGCTGAGAACTGGTTTTACTAACCTCTGAGTAATGTAAGAGAAGAAAAGAAAAAAGAATTCTGTCTTACTGATAACTTTTATTCTGTTCCTAATTTGAATCTGCAATGATATTTGGCGGTTTTATCAATTTGCAGGCTTTATCAATTTGATCTCTGAGAATGAAAGTCAACACTGAAGACATTTCATCTTCAAAGGAAACACAACTGCTTGCTTATTATGGGGAGGCTTTTCCCATCTACTCTGCCAAGTTTGTTGCTCAATGCCTCAAAAGAAATGAGCTGGCAAACATAAATTGGGTGGGGACAGGGTGACAGAGCGAGACTTTGCCAATTAAAATCACATCCTGTGTTATCCTAGATGGGATGAGGACACTGGAGTGTTTGCCAGCTTTAAAAGCCCAGAAAAGCAGGCTGAGATAATGCTGTAACTGAATAAATGAGTTAGAAGAATAAATTATAAATAAATAAGTTACAGGGGGACTTTTGGAAAATACACTTCACTTAAACCAACACTTAGTGCCCAAAGTGACAGGAAGACAGGAAATTTGCAGCACTGTCATGAAGGTCATGGTTCTTCTGCCAGTTTTAGTTATTAATCTTATTGGATGGGGGGGGGGGATTTGCAGAAAAATGAAAAAGCTTTAGAGGGGTTCCTCACATAATTTTACATGTTGTCTTCTCCCATTTGTGATGAATTTGTGCCATTAATTTTTGCCACTAAACATCCATTAAGGAGGAAAATGTATTCTGGTTGGTTGACCCAGAGGGAAAGAGCCAGCATGGTGTAGTGATCTGAGTGTTGGGCTACAAGTTTGGAGAGCAGGGTTTAAATGCTCACTCAGCCATGGAAACCCACTGGGCAAGTCAGACTTTCTTACCCTCAGAGAAGGGAAAAGGTAATCCCTCTCTGAATAAATCTTGCTAAGAAAACCTTAGGGTTGCCATAAGTCAGAAATGATCTGAATTGTGTGTGACTGGAAGCATGTTATTCAGTTATCACAACCTAGCCTGTTATGTCTGCATCTCTTTCTTAGTTCATAATCACCAGACACATGCCTTTTGGGAAAGACAGATCCATTCCCATATAAACACAAGAACCATTCAACATTCAAGACAGCAATTCCTCTTCAACAAAATCATGCAGCATCCAGAATGCTTTGTATTCAAAATGTAAAATGTTCTGAGGAAAAACTGTGAACCTGTACAGTGGTACCCCGGGTTACGAAATTAATTCGTTCCGCGGTTAATTTCGTAACCCGAAATACCTTCGTAAGCCGAATTCCCATAGGCGCTAATGGAAAAATAGCTCTCTGATGCCCTCCGGTGGCGGAAAATAGCGCCGCGGTTTTTTCGTAACCCGAAGAAACCTTCGTAAGCCGAAGCAATAAATCCCTATGGGATTTTTTCGTATCCCGAAAAATTCGTAACCCGGCGCATTCGTATCCCGGGGTACCACTGTACTTGAACTGGTTGAATTGAGCTGAAGGACTTAAGAGGCGGTATGAATGCAATGAAGCTGGGTTGACAGGCAACAAGCTTTTACTTGCATATGCTATTGGCCTAGACATGTGCTAGTGCTCATTTTAAAAGCTCTTTTTAGACATTTACTTTAAAATGCCATAGGGTCACCATGGTTGGGTGTCAATTCAAGGGCAATTAACAAAAACAACAAGAAGGAATTGCCGTGCTCCCAACCCTGTGCCCCAATACCTAACTTGAGGCCTTTTGTGATCATAGCAGATTGCACAGTGATAACTAGCAGCAATGTGTGAATAATAGCAGCATTCAAAGTTTGGTAGGCAGATAAGCTTTTGAGGAACATGGTGTAAGGAACAGAAGCCACTTAAAGTTATTATGGGGGAAAAAAACAGCTCAAGCATAGTTCCTTGTTGGAACACTTCAGTCTCCTGTTCTATTGTACAGGAGTCTGCAGGAGTCTGCTCACTGCTGTAGTGTAACAGAAAATGCAGGAGAGAAGAAATTGTTTAAATCTATGATTGCTATAGGATAAAAACTATTTGAGGCACACCTGTTATTTGAAATCAAATATTGGGCTGCACATGAAATCCTCAGATTAACCAGTTTAGACACAAATTAACACTCATTCCAATGAATGAAGGAACAAGTCTTCCAAAACCACCTCCATTGAATAATAGGCATACCTGGTTTTTTTTAAATTCTGAAACCAACATGTAGCACCATTAAGCTGACAAAGCTCAGTGTTGAGGACAGAGCACTTGCTTGGACATTGGCAGGGAACTGTCTAATTAAAAATAATAATAATTGTAAGCCACTCTAAGAGCCTTTAGGGCTGAAGGGTGGGGTATAAATACCGTAAATTAATAAATAAATGTTCTGTAAACTTACAGAACTTCATGATTCTGTTCAATCCTGAGTAAACTTTCTGCACGCAGATGTACTTGATTATTCATATGATCATAGCAAATACATTTTTAAAAGAATAAAACATACAAGGTTAAAACAACCAAACCCAACCAGATTTATTTTAATGATATAAAGGTTATTGGACTAGAACCCACTTCTTCAGACACATGAAAGCTTACACCAAATAAGACTTCTAAGTCTTTAAGGTGTCAAAAGAACACCTTCATTATTTTTGCTGCAACAGACTAGCATTGCTACCATCCTATAAATTGTACTCAATTGTCAATAAATGAACAATACAGTTCTGATTGTGTTCTATGTCCTTCACATCATGTGCCATCAGTAAATACTTTTTTCTGTTACTAATGCTCTGAATTCTTACATTTGTGTGCAGGATCGCCGGCTCAACCACATTGACTTTGTATGTTTCTATGCCAAGTTCTTTCGCTAGTCGCAGAATTCGATTCTGTGTTGGTCCTATGTAGGCTCCACCAACATCTACATACTTCACTTGCTTGCTCTGTCAAGAGAGAAGAAATTGCAGAAGCAATGTAGGCCAATATCTAGAAAGTAATTAAGTTACAGCAGGTTTAAAATGAGGAAGCCAGAAGACTGATTGTTACAGGGAGCATATACTCCTTTTTGAAACAGCTACACAGGGTACCAGTTTGTTTCTGGGCACAATTCAAAGTGCTGGTCATGACTTATAAAGCCTTAGGTCCAGACTATTTGAAAGGCCATATCTCCCCATATGAACTTGCCAGGGCTTTAAGATCATCAGGGGGAAGGATTTCTCTTGGTCCCACCACCATTGCAGGCTCACTTGGTGAGGACATGAGACAGAGACTTCTCAGTGGCTGCTCCCACCTTCTATGGGAGGCTAAGCAGGCCCCCTCCCTGGCTTTTCATTTTCTGGCAAGCAAAAACATTTTTATTTAAGCAAGTGTTTAATGATTAAACAGGGATGTATATATAAATGTATATTTTATCTATTTTTAACTTTTATATGATTTTAATCAGTTTTGTAATGTTTTAATGTGGTGTTTTTGAATTGATTTTAAAACTTTTTGTAAATGTTTTTTACTTGTTGTAAGGTCCCAGCCTGGGAGAAAGGCAGTATATAAATGAAGTACATAAATATATAAAAACAAAGGAAGCTATCTCAGAATTAGGCCTAACTCATATATTGAAACTCAGTGGCACTTTATGTTTTCCATATTATTACATGATCTATGGGATTAAACAGAAACTTTTGCAGCAGGATAGCACTCTCTTCCAGAATGCCTTGCAGTAAAACACCTATACAAAATAAAAGGATGGGTTAAAACAGTGCTGCTTACCCTAACTGTGTGAGTCCGTCCCCCAACTCTGTCACGTGCCTCTAAAACAACAGTCCTCAGTCCAGATTCAGACAACAGCTTAGCTGCTGACATGCCTAGAACAATAACAAAATAGTTTTTATATAAAAAATACAGTCATTAATACTAAAAATAATATCGTGTGTGTGTGTGTGTGTGAACCATTATGTTGTTTCTAATGCAACATAACATAGAATTAATAACCAAAGGACAGTGGAGTGAATTGAATGTTTGGCACTTGAATTTTATGGTTATAGCCACAAAGCTAAGTGAAAGCTATGATAACAGAAACAAACAAAAATCCAAGTAAATAGACTAACATCTCTGAGATAAATTAAGTTCATATTGTGTGTGTTCCATTTCCTTAGGAAATGGATTTACTTTTCATTTCTACTTTTCATTATAACCCTTAAACTACTCCTTGGACTTTATGCATTCAGATGAACTCAGAAAGCCATGATCAGTGCTAAGTAATGTATGGTTCAACTATAAGTTTGATCTGTATTTGGAAACTCAGGCCCAAACAGACAGGCCAAAATAAAGCTGCTTCGGGTCACTTTGGAGGTATGCTGCTTAAATGACACATGCATCTTACGAGTCCAGGAGCTGTGCCAAAGCTGTGCTCCAGTCCTTAGAAATGGAGTGTGGCTTCGGTGTGGCTTCCAGCTCTTAGGATGCATGCATCATTTAGGGGCTCAACAGACCACCACAAAGGGGAGGTCTAGAGCCACTCGTTTTCCTTCCGGAGGGAGCCCACAGCAACCAAACCACACAGGCGCCCTCCTCACCAAAAATAGCCTGCTAAAAGCGGGTTCTTTTTGGCATGTGCGGGAGCTGCCATCAGTGCGCCACTGCACACTGTGTTGCATCAATGATGCAAGCATGACACTCCAATGTGTGGACACAGCACTGTGCTTGCGTCATTATGGCAGCCCCCATATGGATGGGATGCCGCCATGATGGCAGCATCCGTACAGACTAGGATTCAAGAACGTGCGGTTGCTGCACGCTCCTAAACCCTAGAGTCAGTGCGGACATGCCCTTTCCCGCCCATCTGTCTTGGGTCTTAAATAGCATACCTCCGAAGTGACTTGAAGCAGCTTTATTTTGGCCTGTCTGTTTGGGCCGATAGTTATATTATATATATTATATTATATATGATCCTATTCCCCACCACCACTCCCTTTTCCTTTTGTGTTGTGTCTTTTTAGATTGTAAGCCTGAGGGCAGGGAACCATCTGACTAAAAGATTGTATGTACAGCGCTGTGTAAATTTACAGCGCTTTATAAATAAAGGTTAATAATAATAATAATAATAATAATAATAATAATAATAATAATAATAATA
>NC_056524.1:74527090-74559001 GCF_019175285.1 Sceloporus undulatus
AATTTCTGAGAATAATCAGGAGATAGTTTTCTTCTTAAAGTGAGGTCCAAATGATGTCTCGCCTCTGGAATGAATGGGATTAGAACTCTCTAAAACACCCATGTGTGGTACAGTTTTATATCAAAGTATGGAAGTAACTAGTGCCAAATAACTAGTTACTTGTAATTCATTCATTTTTTTACAAGAAGAAATTATAATTACAGTGGACCCTCACCTTACATGGGGGATCCGTTCCGGACCCCCCACCCCACCCCGCGTAAGGCGAATTCTGCCTATGCTTGAGCCCCATTCACTTGAATGGGGCTCGTATGCACTCCATTCATCTGAATGGGACATGCTGCCCCTTATGCCCTGCGTGCTCCCTGCGGCTTGAGCGCGTACGCTCAAAGACGTGTATAGCGTGCCTGCGTATAACACGGGCGCACTGTATATCACATTACTGCTGTAACTTAAGGAGTAATAACTAGTCCTTTTACAATGTAACTGTAACATCTAGATATTTTTCTAGTTACAGTAATATAGCCTCACAAAATGGTAAAGAAGTAAACATGACATAGTCCAAGTGCTTACTTATGCTATGTCTTATGCTGTGTTGTAAGTGCTGACATGATGAATTGGATGAGAATAGTTTGTCAGTGGCTAAGCATGCAACACCAAGGATCTCATAAATAATATTTTATCCTTCTTAAAATAAAAGTGGCATGATAAATAAAATTTTACATGTCAGAATATAGAAGGACTTGTGTAAGTGGGGGAGAATTTCTTAACAACACAATAAGTTTCACAACTCCCAACAATCAGAGGAAGGAAACAGGCTGCAAACAGTCCAACTTGTTCCAGTCATCTGTAAAACAGTGTAAACATAATCCACCCCATTGGCTCTCTATGCTATCAACTGGCACTGAGACAATAGGAAAAAGCCTTCTGGAGCACTTTCTCTGGCTTTCATGACTACGATTGCAAACATAGAGAGAATCTAAAGATCATGTTATACAGAAGACAGCTTGCAACAACAATGTAAAGATCTAAACAGTTTTAAAAGTTTGTGGATGACGTTTTAGATCTTTATGCTTATGCCACACATTTCCCTCAGTTCTTCACTGTCATTATGATATAGTAATTCCTAACTGTAAAGGCCCATGCAAGCATTCAAGAAGCAAATAAATTCAACATGAAAGTAATGGGAAAGTGCTAGCCTTCCCCCCTGCCCTGTTGTAGAGAGCAAAAGTCTGAAGAGAAAGTCATCTGCTACACATGGAGGGTGTCCATGTAGTTTGTAACCCCATCAGATCAGGGTTCCCATTATGGAGAGAGCCTCCAGGCTTAGCAGAGGCTCACCATCAGATGACTGCTTTCTGTGTGGAAGGGATGACAACAGAAGGAAGCGGTCTAGCATGCTCCCTCAGTTCATGTGTTGATCTTACCCTCCATTTCTAACACCAGAACAGGGATTTTGATATTACTCAGAAAAAGTATCTTTTTCTGCACGGGAAACACCCTCCCAGACTCTCCATAGAGGAGGAGGAGGCTGTTGCTGTAAACCAGCTTCAGGGGGAGATGATTAGAAGCTGAGGTGGTGATTCATTCTTCTCCTGCTGACAGCCTTTCCAGTCAAAATTCATTGTTACAAGGACAGAAATGTAGCTATTTTTTTCTTAAGCCACATGACAGATCTACAACCATGTGATAAGCCATATGGTGAGGTCTGACCCCTTTAAATGGTCAGAGGTGTGAAAGTCTGGTAAAATTCAGCTTAAAATTGGTCTACTGGCTCTGTTTGTACTCATGGATATAACATGCAGCCACCATGTGCAGCAGCCACCAGTTGCTTTATCATCCCTCAACTAATTAGATGATTCTGGACTCATAAAGAGGTGGTGGCTTAGTGGTTAAGATGCCAGTTCTGATGATAGAAAGATCAGAAGGTTGGCAGTTCAAGGCTCGAGTGCTGCGTGATGGGGTGAGCTCCTATCACTAGTCCCAGCTTCTGCCAACCTAGTAGTTCAAAAGCATGCAAATGCAAGTAGATAAATAGGTACCACTTAAGTGGGAAGGTAACAGCATTTGGTGTAGTCATGCTGGTCACATGACCATCAGAGGAGTCCTCGGATGACGCTGGCCCTTTGGTTTAGAAACAGAGATGAGCACCTTCCCCTACAGTCGGTTATCACTAGACATTCATTTCAAGGGACTACTTTTACCATTACTTGGACTCTTACGATTAAGAGAAACAATCTACCAAATCGGATACAGTTGTATCATGACTCCCCCTATGTCTTTTTACCTCAAAGTTAAAAGGCCCTGAACACTGCAACTTCTCCTCTCAGGGGGAGTAGCTCCAGCTCATTAATCTCATTCTACAATATCCCTTATCAGGTGCAGTGGCCAAATCTGTACATAAATATTCCAAACGTGGCTACAAAATAAAGACATAATGACAAAGGCAGTTTATTTTTATATTATTTTTTAAAAATCATTTTCTGATATTCCTCGGCTTCGAACGTGGCCATTTTACATTGGACAGATTATGTTTGTGTTCTCCTCCAGATGCCATTTCCCCTAGTTAGTCATTACCTATTTGGACCCCAAGCGTGTGCATAGATCAGTTGGCCGGTCAGCAAAAAGAAAACTAGAAAGGAATAAACTCTTTCAGAACACAGCCACATAGCCCAAAAACTCACAAAAAACTATGGATGCCGGTAGTGAAAGTCTTCACATTGGCGACTGTTCCATTGTGCAGCACTTAACACATCCTTGCATTGATCCACATTTGTCATTTCAATATCCTTGTGATTGGTACATACAGAAATGCTCCAGCCACTAACACTAGCACACAGGGCCCTGTTTTGTTTCTCAGATCTTTCAAATGTAGCTTGATATTCAAATGCCTTTTTGAAGTTAGAATTTATTATTCACCTCAGCATTTAAAGAAGAAATTAGGGCCTGATCTTTTTTCACTGTGTTCCAAGGAAACGTTCCTATCCCAAATGTGACTGGCTTGCAGTTGAAAGCTCTTGGCACAGTACAGTCTACTTGTTATTTGATCAGGATAAATAAGTCATGGCCCCTTGAATGATCTGCCCAGGTGTTTCCATAGTAACACAACTCAAGCTCCATCTTCTTGGAGGCAAAGCAAGAGAAAACTAGATCCCAAATCAATTCTACAGTGCTATTAAAGGCCTTAAACTGTTGTCAGTACATAAAGCACCAGGGCTGACCTACTTCTTCTCAAAGTCCTTGAGCTCATCACATCCAAACACAGATGCACAGTGCTATATACAATTTATGTTATGGTCCAGTAAGATTAAAAGAAAGATAAACCAATGTCAAGCTAAAGATTACAAACTAATTCTTAACATCTGTCCAGTTTGCCTGGCAGACTAATTCTGGATAGTGTTCTGCTTGTAAATAAAAGATTGTTTTAAAGAAAATAGCTAACTCTATAAAAGATGCTAGCACTTACAGCTAACAAGTTTAAGCATGTGAAAATTGTGTTAAGTATTAAAGAAATGAAAAAGAAAAGGGCTACTCATCCTGGCTGCATGCCATACTATTTAAATTGTAGAATGAGTGTTTTATACAGCATGCTTAAACTGTAAGTTAAATGTGTTCCACATGGAACACACCCTGTTAGAATCCACTCAGCACATGTGTGGAACTTCAGGCTTTGATTTTGAGTTCCTGCATGCCAGGAGGTTGGACTGGATGGCCTGTGTGGTCAACTCTATGATTCCCTGAACAAATAATTCAATTAATATAATTTAAAATAATAATAATAATAATAATAATAATACAGTAATTTGTATTCTGCTTTTTCACAAAGTTATCAAAGCAAATTCCAACAGTATAATTAAAACATAAAACAATTAAAAATTACAATTAAAAAACCCCAAACCCCAACCCTCTCCCCAATCATAAAAACAGTGATTAAACCATAAAAAGAGATTAAACATCCAAATTTGACTTTAAAATCTGCAAATGTTTAGATGAATGTACTCTAGGAGAGAGAGAGAGAGAGAGAGAGACGGTCTGGTATAGTGATTTGAATGCTGAACAAGTACACTGGGAGATCAGGATTCCAAATGCCACTCAGCCATGGAAACACACTGGGTGACCTTGGAAAAGTCTCACTCTCTCAGCCCAAGAAGAAAGGAGTGGCAAACCCCCTCTGAATAAATATTGCCAAGAAAATCCAATTATTGAGCTGACATCAACTTGAAGGCATATAACAAAATCAACAACACTAATTGCTAACAAGCCTCAAACCTAAAACTCCTTATAAATAGTATGTATAACACTATTAAAAAAAAAGTTACAGGTTGAATTAAAATAAAGTACCAAGCTATTGATGTGATTGATATGAAATCTCACTGTATAATGTGAATTGTGGATTATATGATTATTTCCATGGCTACTCTGAAAAAGTATGTTGCTTGTGGCAAAAATGTGTTGTAACTGTGTGCCTTCAAGTCATTTCTGACTTATGGAAACTCTAAGGTGAACATATCATAAGACAGAGTGACTTGCCCATAGTCACTTAGTGAGTTTCCATGGCTGAGCTGGGTTTCAAACTGTAGTCTGCCAGTGATCAACCCATAGAGTCTTAGTCCACTACACCATGTTGGCTCTCATGGCAACAACTGCAATTCCCATAGAGAAATAAACAGGACTGATAGTACAAATCAGTGTTGCTGGCAGTTTAGTATCTTCCAGACCTGAGGGCAACAGGCTACTTTGGGAAATGCAAGGGAGGTCATGTGGCAAGGAGTTATATCCTCCCACCAGATGATAAGAGCTTTGTGGTGACTCAGGAAGAACCCCTAATTGTTGCTACTGCCTCTAGAACTTGCTGCCTAAGGCAAATGCTTCATGACAGGGTCAGCTTTGACAATATTTTCATACCCTGAACCTAACAGATTCAGAGACATAGCCATGCTAGTTAGAAATATCTGAGGAAGTAGATCAAGTCTATGAAAGCTTATGCTACTAGTTAGTTTCAAAGGTGCAACAAGGTCCCTTTACATACTTATAAGAGTCAGGTACGTCTAACCCCTTGACTTCAACAGGCTTCAGCAAGGCTAAATACATATAAGATCAAGCATTAAATGTGTTAAAAGTTTTATAGCCCTAACAGAACTTACGTAATTCACTGCAATACTTATAAAGCCACAACTTTTGCTAGTGTGTTCTTAAAAGACTTTCTTGAGCAACATGACAATTGTAAAAACTATTTTGGTGTTCTGTGAAAATATTAAGGTGACTTTGTAAAGCATGTCATGTCATGAACTTCACATGGATGGACCCGGCATGATGTTTGGATATCACCTTGAGATGGAGAGAAACAATCAAGAGCACAGCTATCAAACCATCAAGCCACCTTTGGGCGTAATTAAGTACAAAGTTAATTGCCTTTTCAGATAAAGGAAGCAGCTTTATTTGCCAATGGAATGCTGAGCTGTTTCTTTTCTTTATAGTAATGTAACATATGGTATGTAATGTGACATTACATACCAGCGAGGAAGATAAAGAGTAGCAAGAAATCATGAATATGACAATCTCCCTCTACAAAATGGCAGTTAGTTCAGTGTATGAAAAAGCTATCATATCATTATAACAGTTGTCTGGCTAGCTAGCCAGCAATAAGCATTTTCAAAGCCCTTTATGGTTTTCTCTTTGCAGTTCTTGACGTCCAACACAGGTGCTTCAATTTCCAATTTAGTCCATTTTATTCTTTTACAGTACATCAGTTAATGGTAAAGAGAGCTAATTGTCAATGTTATTTTGATTACATTAAAGCTTCACTGAAACAATATACTTTCCCTGTGATTTACTTTCACCACTTTATCGATGGGAAATCTAATTATTTCTGCTTTCTACTGAGAAATGAAATCTGGCAGTATCCATCTTAACCTCGGATCTCATGAATCAAACAGGAATCTTGGTGCCAAGTATTTGTGGAGCTGCCAATATGAGCTACATGACATTTCTACAACACCCTCAGGGATAAACTTTCTAGCCCATTCCTTCCTTTTCTATCATGAGCCTGTCTTTTAATGTTATTTAGTTCACAACAACAATAAAGGCACTTGTCCACAATTCTTTTTAAGACCTCTTCAAGGAACAACCCACTGCTAGGATTATAATTCCCAGTAAAGAGCACAACTATTCCCAGTACAGAGCTTTGGGAAATGCAAGTCAAGTCATGTGAAAAGCAGTTATATCATCCACCAGATGGTAAGAGCTCTGTGGTGACTCAGAGAAGCACCCTGGTTGATGCTACTGCTTCCAGCACTTGCAGCCTAAGGCAAATGCTTCATGGCAGGGTTAGCTTTGACAATTATTTCATAGCCTGAACCTAACAGATTTGGAGGCAAAGGAGTTTATCACACGGGAGGCAAAGTGCCCAAATCCCATGAATGAACAGGGATTAAATCCAATAATATCCTGCAAAAGCGAGATTGTTTTCAGATGACGTCCCCCAATATTATCATTATCCTGGATTTAACCCATGATTAAAGTGGCCAAAACATGCCTCTTTTTACTTTTGGGATTTTCCTGAAAGTGAAAAGTGGCCAAAAGTGGTTCAAAATGTACACTTTAATCCATGGGTTAAGTCTGGGATAATGGCGACACTGGGGGACGTCATCTGAAAACAATCCCAATTTTGCAGGATATTCCTGGATTTAACTCCCATTTATCCATGGGATTTGGGCATTTCCTCCTGTGTGATAAACTCTATAGACATGTTAAGTCAGAAATATTTGAGGAAGTAGACCAAATCTATGAAAGCTTATGCTACTAGTTAGTCTCAAAGGTGCCACAAGATCCCTTTGAATACTGATAGATATAGGTATGTCTAATCGATTGATTTCAACAGGCTTCAGCATGGCTAATTACACATAAAATCAGGCATTTAATGTATCAAAAACCTTACAGTCCAGTGTGGTGTAGTGATCAGGCTGAGTATTGGACTAAGGTTAGCAAGACCAGATTTCAAACATTCACCACTGAATCATGAAATTCTGTGGGTGATCAAGGGCCAAGTCACAATCTCTCAGCTGACCCAACCTCTCCATGTTGTTATTAGAATAAAAACGAAGATGACTAGGTGTGCTGCCTTGGGCTATTTGGAGGGAAAATAGGGTATAAATGTATGTCAAGATACTGCATCAAACACTTACTCATGATGTTGTAGATATGCTTTGACTCCCCATCAAATCCCTGAAACTCACTTTAAAAGCCGGTGAGCTGTCCGGAGTGGTGGAGCTCTGCAGGATGCTGTGATCAGCCCTCTCCTGCCAGTGAACAAGGCTGCAATGAAGAGCCACATCTGGTCCCCACAGCAGTTCTTGCTTCTGCTCCATTCAGCATTTCTAGCTGATGGGAGTGGGCTGATCACATTATTCTTCAGTACCCAACATGGCAGCAGCACAGGTCACTTTTACTGTTGACTGGCTTATGAGGGCCATTTGTAGTCACAGCAATTGTACCACAACTGCAAATGAAAATACAAAGCAACTGACTAACAGGAGGCCAGCAGTAATTAATTAATAAATAAATGAAAGCCACATGTAGAACATTTGTCTAACTGAACAAAATACATGGTTAAATATCAACAGAGGTGATGATTATCAAGGAATAGTTATTTATTGTTTATTGCATAACAGTAAGATAGGCCCAAACTAGATGACTTTTTAACAAATAGTTTTAAGCTATGTGAATAGTAGCTATTCAGCTGTGCTGTCAAAGGGGCCTATAATTAGAAATATTCCTTCCTCAATTGCTATCTATAATTCCAACAATTATCCATCTTCCTTCTCTAAAGTACTTCCTATCTGCATTTTAAAAATTGTCTGTGTTAGGCAAGGACACATTACAGGTCACTTCAAGCTTGTTCCTCAAACAGCAACTGTTCTGCAGACAAGAAGTACCGTATATGGAGTGTATAGCAGTAAACATGGACTTAGCATAAGGCTTTGGGAACATTTTTGCTGAGATATATATAGGTCACTACATTTTCTTAAAGATTTCTGTTCATCTAGGTAACAATAAGCAAAAACAAAAATAATACAGTCATACCAAAGTGCAGAAACAATAAGTAATAAAATGTGAATAACAAAAATGAGAGCTAATTAACAGTTTCAAGCGTGTTTTTAGTAGAACAGTTTTTCAGTGTAATCAATCACAAGGCTATCTAAATAGAAAGTAAATATGGATTATTGGCTCATATACTGTTTTAGGACTACTGAAGAACCATGACTTTTTAAAATAAGCTTGTATAGGTTTTCTTGCAACTAAAAACAAAAACCTACACAGGGTTTATTACCAGTCATGATGACATAGGTAACAGAAAATAATTTTGAGTGTTATGTGATTATCAAAAGTTTACAAGTTCTTTCTGAACATAATCTCAAAGAAGGAAACATAAGCAAATAAATCAACTTCTCAGTTCAGTACTCCACTAAAGAAGAATGATTTGAAAACAGAATATGATTCCATTCAATCATTTTTAGTCAATTAACTCAAGCAGATAGAATAGTAGAAAACTATGTATAGGCAGCATTTTAAAGGTTGGATAACATTTATATAAGGTCTTAGTACAACTGTAGGAAATGTCAGGGACATGATATTTTTCATTGTATTTTTTTCCAATGCAGTGTTAAACACTTTTAAATGGCAGGTAAAGATACACACCATAGCAATCTAGATCAATTACTTTTTAAAAAATCCAAACACCTAACAATACAAAGTGCTGATATAGGTAACTATAAAATCCCTTATTAATGTGTTTTTTTTTCCTGGAATGGTGCATGTAGAATCAAAAAGACTTGGTAACAGATTTCTAATGATAAAACAATACACAAATGCATAGATTAACACTTTTTGAAACCATATCTTCTCTACTTTCAATCCATAGTTGCTATTTGGGGAACAAACAAATGAATAAGAAACCTGGCGGAGTCCGGAGACAATAACATTGAATATATTGAATATATTGTAAGGTTTTGGGCTAAGATTGTCCTTTACATTTATTTCTTTTTATAGTCCTGGCTTTAGCCTTATAATTATTAACCTTTATTTATAAAGCGCTGTAAATTTACACAGCGCTGTACATACAATCTTTTTAATTGGACAGTTCCCTGCTCTCAGGCTTACAATCTAAAAAGACACGACACAAAAGGAGAAGGGAAAGGTGGTGGGGAAGGGGCCTTTCTAGTAGGATAATACATATAAAATACATAGCAATACAGGAAATGATTCAATAAAACAGACAACAAAGAAACATCAAATAGCAAGTGACAGTTATGCAATGCCTGGGAACGCTTCTCTGAAAAATATGGAACGCTTCACGAATTTGCATGTAATGAACTTCGGCTTTAGTGGTTTGTGTGTTGGACTGTGATTCTGCAAAGCAGATCAGCCATGAAACCCACTAGCTGTCATGGCCAGCCAAGAGCAGGTCTCGGAGGAGGAGGAGGATGGGGCTCCTCCAGAGCAAGATGTAATTGAGGCTACACAGGTGCTCATCCTGCTCCAGTGCAAGAGGTAATTGAGGCTACACCAGGTGCTAATCCTGCTCTGCCAGAATCCAGCCCTGATCTCCCAGCCCCAGAGGAGGAGGCTCAGCCAGGTCCTAGTGCTGATGGGATTCCTTTGGTGGCACAGCAGCCTAGTGGTGACTCTGGGGAGGAACAACGCAGGGCTGAGAGTGCTGGCAGATGCAGGTCCAGGAGGATTGCTGAGAGACAATTGGCAAACGAGCCTCAGCTGGCACCGAGGAGAGAATCTCCTACTTAAGAAGCAGGGAGACACCAATTCAATGCCAGAGTTTATTGCATGATCCTTTAGTGTGATTGCTGCCTGCACTGGCTCCCTCTATCTTGACTCCTTGTTGCCTTGACCTTGGAACAGACTGGACTCTTGCTGCTTCTGGCTGCCCTGACCCTGGACTGGACTGACTACTCTGACCTCTGTTTTCCTGACTTTGGCTCTGGCTTTTGGCTTGCTCTTTAACTATCACTCCTTGCAGGTTTGTGGACTGTTCCCAGTTGCTTGCTAATTACCTAGCTGAGCCATCCTTATCGGCATTGTTTGTGTGTGCTGGCTGCAGTCCAGGACACTAGCTGACCCTGGGCACATCTCAGCCTCAAGGGAAGGCAATGCCAAACTTCCTTTGAACGAATCTTGTCAAGAAAATCCCATAATATATTTGCCATATGTCGGCAATGTCTTGAAGGAACACAACACCACACAGGAGTTTTGCTAAAGTTTGCCCAGTGTGTTTGACACACTGGCCCCTGGAGCCATGCCATAATATCTCAGACTAAAAACACATTCTCATCATGTTTTGGGACAAAAGCAAAGTCTCAGATCTCCTGAACCAAACCAAACCAAACCAAAAGACATTTTCAACTTAAGTAGTATAATACATTTATTTATTTATTTAATATTTATTGTGGTTGCTGTGTGCCTTTGAGTCATTTCTGACTTAAACCTATCACAGGGTTTTCTTGGCAAGATGTTTTCAGATGGGGTTGCCTTCCTCTGAGGCTGAGAGAGTGTGACTTGACCAAGGTCAGCCAAGTCAAGCTTACATGTGGTGGGCTGAACTGCTTCAAGCATCTTGTCCACAC
This sequence comes from Sceloporus undulatus, assembly GCF_019175285.1. Lineage (NCBI taxonomy): Eukaryota > Metazoa > Chordata > Lepidosauria > Squamata > Phrynosomatidae > Sceloporus > Sceloporus undulatus. Next base: position 74,537,725 of record NC_056524.1, read on the forward strand.
TTGTGTAACTGCTGATAGTGCAGCATTCACAGGATGTTTCAAAATAATTGAAAATTTAGAAACAAAGCTAGTAGAGTAAAAATAGAGTATATTTCTTATTTTTCCTATCATCTTATGCTTTGTAATAGATAAATATTGCAGGAAGCATTTTGCTTTTCCATTGCTACCAGCAAATGAGAAACTAATTATCTTGATACAACAGGATGCTTTTGAATATAGTTGTAAGTGGTTTGTTGCTTATGACATAAAAGTCAGCCATGTCAAATCAGATGATTCTCAATACTGTGTATACTTTGTAGTCTGTGTGCCTCACATTTACTTAGAGATATATCTGACCATGGGGTTCTTTTTGATGTTTACATACCTAAAAGATCACAGCATCCATTCCCAACCATTATTAAAATTGTCCATAGATGAACTCAGATCCTTGTTCACTGCTATTATTCCAAGAAATTGTCTTCATTAACTACCTCTATAACTAAAACAAGGGAATGCTTTTAGTGTATAACTTATGCCAGGAAAAAGGATGTATTAGTAAGTAGATTAAAAGCTCCTCTGCCATAAGGAAAAAACAAAGGGATTGGTCTGTTTGTTCTTGTTAGAAGCTTTCTGTGAAAAGTGGAGTTTTTCCCTATTAATTTTGCCGCTGACAACCAGGCAAAATCAACATCCATGCAACATTTTTGAAACATCTTTCATTAAGCCAATTACTTTAGTTTGTATTGTGATAACACTCAGAACCACAATCAGTGATATGTAATATTATATACAAAATATAATCCAAGTGGAAAGTCATACAGTGCATTTCAAAATAATACATTGTATTAAGCATGGTGGCATGGTCCCATATTTATAGGGTAGTGAACTTTTCTGGGTTTTAGTCTAAAGTTTATCCATGGTGCTGGTCCATTTAGGGGTACAAAGTTTGGCTTGGGATAGCTCTTTTAAAGTTCAGACTAAAACCAACAGAATCACCACTCCACTGATATAGAAGCCACAAGTCACCACTGCCTCCATATGTCGTTGGCCCACAACTTCCACCATTCCTTGCCATTAGGTGTGCTAGCTAGGGTTCATAGGACCTGCAGTCCCACTACATCTGCAAGACTGTATGTTTCCCACCCCTGATGTATGGAAATATGCTTGAATGGTATAAGTGATGTAACATGTACAGCCCCTAAACATCTGTTAAACATTCTTGGGAAACTCAACAAAATCATACTTCAACTTTCAAAACCACTACCTGACAAGGGACAAACAGAGGGGGAAAGAATGGGGCACATGACCACAGCACATGCCCACGGCTCCCGCAGGCCCATGCCTATATTCAAACCAATGGGGCTTGAATATAAGCAAAACTCCATTTTTGCAAGAGGGTCCAGAACGGATCCCCTGCAAAAAAGGAGGGGCGATTGTAAATGAATTTTGTTTTTAGACTTGGGTCGCTCTCCAAGGTATCGCATTATGTACATATACATGTATTCTGAGTTCATAAATAAATAAATATCTAATATCACAAAAACTTCTGATTCCAAGCATTTTGGATAGGGGAGAATCAACCTGTAGTAATATTTCAGCATCTTGCCTGAAGTGGTTTCCTTAAATGGAAAGGAAGGTGGGCCAGAGAGGTAGGACTACATTCCTTCTGAAAGTGGATGACATGAAGAGTGGATATCTGAAAGGGTTAGGAATAAGGCCTTTGTGGTGCGGGTCCTACTGGTCCAGATCTCCCATTTGATAAGGGATGTCCCCACAGTATGTTGAATGTACATTCAAACTATTGATTATTCCAAATGTATTTGAAGTTATCCATCTATAACATTGAACATGCATACAATCTATCTAGATCTGTAAGCACAATCATTCACATGAAATGGAGAGCACACATGTTCATACAGAGGTTTCTGGATGACAGTCCAAATATCCTTAACCTGGAAGAACACTCAAGAGAATAATGCCATCCTTATAATATTACTACTGTAGTATTCATGCTTCATGATTAACACTAATCATGTGTTTCTCATTTGCCAAGCAAATACAGTTAAGGCTAGGAAATTAGATTGCAAGTTTTCTTGACCAGCACTGAACTCTTTTATTGGACATCTCTGGACTCAATAGATTTTTGTCTGTGCATTACACTCCTAGATACTGTCATTAAGAAACATCAACATAGAGCCATAATGAAATCATGCATCATAAATTACAAGCAAGGCTAAATTCTTATCCCAAGGCCAACTACATGTTATGCTGAGATATATATGACTGATCTCCGAGCAACAATTTCTTCTTCTTTTATACTCTAGAGACAGTCGTAGGGGGAAGGCTACTGAAATTGGAAGAAGAGGGGAAGAATATTGTGATAGTTGTTCTCTTGCACTCTCTGTCAGGCACTCATAACTGTAGTTTGCTCAGACAGGACAAATACAGAAATGGTAGTAATAATTTCATATCCTACAAGCAAAGAACAATTTGGAAGAATGGTTCAGAATTGAGAAAGGTTGCAGTTAAAAGCTCTCACTCCCTCTGCCACTTCTCAATCACATCAGCACAGGCATACATGCTTCAACACCTACTAAAACATCAACAGGGTTATGGAGAAGGAAGGAATGTGGTTATGATAGGTTTAGAAAGGTGGCTTCTAGCATAAGCAAGCAAGTGCTTTTCCAATGCAGTCTTCAGGCAGAATTATCTTTCCATCCTGTCAAGGGTACTGTACTTTTTTCTATGTATATCCTGCTAAGAATGTGACATTGTGGTTATTGGTGTGGGGAGAAAATAGGTCATATTCACCTGAATGACTGTTTATTGATGATGCTTATAATGAAACTCCGAGCTCAGAAGAGAAGATCCAACACTGGATCCCTACTTCTAGTCCCTCCCACCTACTGTAGTGGTCCCTCTACAAGACAGAACTCTGACCTTGCACAAAAATGGGAGTGCCTAGGAAATGGAAGTCATGTAAGCAGACAGGCGTTTAGATGACGCATGCCCTGAACATAGCTGGAAATCATGTGGTGAACATGCCCAGGCAGGAAAAGTTGGCTGCAAAAGGAGTGGGGAAATCCTGCTCTTTGCTGGTGTCCCGTTCAGAACCATGGAGGTGGCCCGGATTGGGGATGGGTCCATGCAGTCAACATGGTCTTGTGCCAATTGGGGTGGGAGCAGCCTCTGGTAGCTCCTTTTGCCCAGTCTGCATGAACCCCAGAGAAATAGAGCTTGGATTCACAACCCTTCCAGCCCTCAACTACACCCATGACAGAAAGAGAAATGTCGATGCACTCCACATTATCTAATAGGAGAATATATTTTCATAAAATTATAACATGTAGGGGGGGAGCCCAAAAGGAAAAGGATAAAGCTTGGAAAAATTCCTTTTTTTGAACACACCTCCAAGAATATCCCAGCCAAATTGGACATTGCAATAGAAAAATATAACTTTTCCGCGCAGGGGGTGGGAAACATACCTCTGCTGACTCTTCCTTTCTGCCAGCAAGAGACTGGCGGGGATTTGGGCATATTGGAAGCTCCAAAAACTAAATGGTCTTCCTCTTCCTGCAGCCTAATAATTCATTTTAACAGCAGATAGATAAATCCCTTAAATAATTTCTTAAACGAAGCAGTGAAGGAGTCAAGCCTTTCTAAAGCATGATTTTAGAAAAGTTACTTTTCGGAACCACAGGTCCCCAAATCCCCCCATTGGCCATGCTAGCGGGAAGATACAGTTTTTTTTTTAAAAAAAAAACCTTTTCAAAGCTCTTCCCGAAGCTCATCCCAAAGCTCTATTCTCCACTCCTGGAGTTCATAAAACTGGGGGCTAGCGGGGATTGACTATTCAACAGGGACTATTTAGAGAGCAATCTATACTGTCCTCACAGGCATTATCTTCATTATTCTGTTATATATCCAAGACCTAGCAAAGAAAAGAGATTAAGAGGCCAAGCCCCAGTGCAACTGATGACTAACTTCCATTATTATTTGATAGTTCTATTGTATAAAACTGAAATAATAAGGGCTGCTGTCAGTCTAAACAGGATGTCTAATTCTGGAAGCTTGTTGAGACATGTGATTGAAGAGAGGTCATTCTCAGTACACAGTCAGAGGCTTTCATACTCTAGCTATGGCAAACATTCAATAAGCAATATGATACAGCCAACTGGTACTGAAGAGTAGGAACAAAACTGGTACTATGTGTATTTGTTGCCTTGGCTGATATATCCTGTCCCTTGTGAACTGAAAAACTAACAGAACACGAAATACTTGACATGAGGTGTTTTAATCTTCTTGGGGGTTGTTCCCAGGAGTTCCTTTCCTCAGAAGTCTGGACTTGCCCCTTCTCTGATCTCTTTCTGCCAGCAGATAAAGACAGGCTTTTTGCTAATAACTGATGATTGCAAAAGGGCCTTTTAATGGGGAATTCTGTGCTTTTATTCTCATTGTTATTTTTAACATGCTTTAAACTGTTTTATATTATTGCTGTGTTAATAGGATTGCTAATTTAATTGGGTTTTTAAAAACTTTTTGTATTCAGATTTTTTTTTAGTTTTATATCATTATTTATTTATTTATTTATTTCCCACCTTCCTCCCAATACAGGGACTCAAGCTGGCTAACAAATTTAAAACAGTCCAAGACCTTATTTTCTGTGAACTTGAATTTTTGTTTTATTCGATATTATGAGCCACCCTAGGTCCCATGTTGGGAGAAAGGAATGATATAAAATAATCAAATAAATAATACATTATGTTAAAACAAACCTTTTTGCCTCTCTACTTTGTATGAAATAATAACAGAGGAAGTTACCTTACACTGAGTCAGTGGAAGCTACACTATATTCCCGTTTTTATTGTTTTAACTGCACACGAAGAAGACTAGGACTTGGACAGAAAACTATGAAAGAACTAGGCATGATCCCTCAATGCAAAGATATATAACTGAATAATACTAAAGTCAGGATTGCACATGCCATCCTATTTCCAGTTTGTACGCATGGTGGTGAAAGCTGGACAGTGAAGAAAGCTGGTAGAAAGAGTATCAACTCCTTTGAAATGTGGTGCTGGAGGAGGGTTCTATGCATACCTTGGACTGCCAAAATGACCAATAAATGGGGCCAAGAGCAAATCAAGCCTGGACTCTCCCTAGAATCCAAGATGACAAAAAAAAGTGGGATATAAATGAAGGTGTTATTATTGATGATGATAAATCAGAAGCCCCCATGAGTGCAAGGTGAGCTCCCTTCTAGGTAAGTGCATACATGATTGCAGCCTAACAGTGGAACTCTATGCATGTCAATTCAGAGTGTAAATTCCACTGTGTTCAACAGGAATCCCCAGGTATGGGAATGCAGCCTTCATTTGCATTTTTGAAACCTTCCTATATTTCTGGTCTGACATTTGAACACCACAATTAGCAATAGCACCTAGCACTTTACATTTCTATACCACTTCATAGTGAACCCAGCACTCCCTAAACAGCTTACAGTGTGTTAGCCAATTGCCCCTGTGGGTTCGAACTCACAATGTTGTGCCTGCAACACCAGCATTTCACCACTGCACCACCAGGGCTCCCTAGATGTAGAGCAAAATGCTACAAATTTAATTTGTTTTGAAAAATGTTGTGCTGTGCTAAGCACTCTCCGGACCATGTACCACAAACTAACAGAAACAGAAAGTGTTTAAATCACTACATGGAAGTTGAATGACATGAAGGCTTTCTTTGGCATACATCAACGTTCAACCATTCTGAAAAATACAATGTAAAAGCTGGATTAACAAGCATGGTTCATCAGAAAGCCCTGTACACCTATTTTGGCTCTTCCTCCTTAATAGAAGGGACAGGAATATTACAAATGGAAGACAATATCTACAATTCTTGTGAAATTCTGTGAATGAGTCAGGGCAACTGCGTATTAAGACACTTGTTTGAAAGCACCCTCAGTGTGTGGCTAACATACCTGTTTGTTGTTGTTGTGGCTAACTGCCCTCAGGTCAACCATCACTCATAGTGACCCTGCTCTCATGGTGATCCTGGAAGCATCACCAAGACCCTCTGTCTTCCACTGCTCTGCTCAGGTCCTGCAAATTCAGGCCTGCAACCTCCCTGACTGACTCCATCCATCTGGCATGTGGTCTTCTTGTTTTTCTACTGCCTTCTAGCTGCTCTAGCATTACTTTCTTTTCTAGTGAATCGTGCCTTTTCATGATGTGGCCAAATTATGACAGCCTCTGTTTTGTCACTTTTAATACCCAGTATCAAAGTGCAAGAATTATTTCTAATTCATATCTTGCTGTTTGTGTGTTGTGTGCCTTCAAGTCATTTCTGACTTATGGTGACCCTACATGGACTCTTTCATGGGGTTTTCTTGGCAAGATTTGTTCACAGGAGGTCTGCCATTGCCTTTTCCTGAGAGCTGAGAGGTCACCCACCGGGTTTCATAGCCAAGCTAAGACTTGATCCCTGGCCTCCAGAGTTGCAGTCCAACACTCAAACCACTGCCCCATGCTTCCTCTCCATATTTTGTAACTGAAAAAAGGAAGTTGGCAACATGAGCTTTCATAGTTTATGACAGGGAGGAAATCCCATGCAAAAAACAGGATTTAAAAGCTAGAAAAATACCCAAAAGCAGGTTGATTTTCACACACGTTATTGTTAAATTAATGTTAACCTGAATGGAAAGTAAACAAAAGCCACTCCTTTTTACTTTCTGGATTTTCCAAAAGTAAAAAGTAATGGCTTTTGTCTGGTTTCCCTCTACTTTCTATTCGGGTCAACACTAGTTTAACAACAACGCCGTGTGAAAATCAACCTGCTTTTGCGGATTTTTTTCCAATTTAAACTCCTGTTTTTGCATGGGATTTCCCCAGTGTGATAAAACTCGTAGACTAAAGTCTGCTTCCTCGGATAGATAGCAGAAGTAGGCTTTAGTCTAGGAAAGCTCATGCTGCCAACTTCTTTGTTTCAGTTCATCTCAAGGGTGCTACAAGATATTGTACATACTAATTCTACAGACTTAAGGTCCAAAACACACTGGAGAAATAATCCAGTTTGAGACTGCTTTAACTGCCCTGGCTTCAGTGCTAAGGAATCTTCGTAATTGTAGTTTATTGTGGCCCCAGAGCAATCTAACAGAGAAGGCCAAATGTCTCACCAAACTACAGTTCCCAGAATTCACTAGCATTAAGCCAGGGCAGTTAAAGGAGTTCCAAAATGGATTATTTCTGCAGTGTATTTTGGACCTAACACAGCTATATCTTTGGATTCTCCATAACTTGCTAGCCTTGAGTAAAGAAAACAGAAAAGGATCTCAGCTTAGTCAGTCCAACATAAAGCTAGGTTATAATTCACATTTGGGGACAAAATACCTAAATAAGATCTATTTTGCTGTCTCCATGATGAGTTCTGCTCCATTCTTGGCCCACAACAAGCTCCAACTCCCAGAATCCCATAGCCTTGAGCCAGGGCAGTTAAAGTGGTGCCAAACCGGGTTATTTCTCTAGTGTGGATGCAGGCTCAGAGTCCTCCAGGGGGGAGGTGACAGGAGAAAGCAGAAGTGCCTACAGGAGCAGAAGCCAAGAAAGCCAAGGGACACCCCACGCCCCGCGGAAAGCAAACAACCCACGCCCTTCAACTCCCTCCGCCTGAAAGAGCTCCTGGCCAGTTTTATGGGGCACCAGCGCCACAAAATGTAGGACATTCAAGAAAAAGGGAGGACTTGATCAATTCAAAGCTCCAAAATGTAAGTGCCTGCTTCTTAGTCCTGCTCAAAAGGGACGGCGTTTTGGAATTCATCCCGGACAGAAGGTGGAAATGGAGGACAGGTCTGGGGAAAGGAGGACGTCATCTGGACTCCGCCGCAGAAGGGCTTTCCGTCCCTTGACTGTGGGGACTCTGCGGATGCAGGTTGACCCCGCGTCCTCCTTTTCCAGGACATGTCCTCCACTCCAACCTTCTGTCCAGAAGGGATTCCCAAATGTCCTGCATCCTGAGCCTCAGCAAAAAGCATGCATTTCTAGGGGTCTTTCTAGCTATTCTTTGGCCCTGTCCTCCACTTCCCTGGAATGTCCTCCATCTCGAGCCTGACTAAGAAGCATGCATTTTTTTTTATTTCTAGGAGCGATTTTAAGCATTCCTTTGGCCATGTCCTCCTTTTCCCTGGAATGTCCTCCATTTCAAGCTAACTAAGAAGCATGCATTTATATTTCTAGGGGTTTATCTAATTTTTCTTTGGCCCTGTCCTCCATTTCCCTGGAATGTCCTCCATCTCGATCCTGACTAAGAGGCATGGATTTCTAGTTCTGGGAGCTTTGTAAAGCTGTTCTTTGGCTGCTGCGGCGGGGGCTCCTTCCCAAGGAATTGCTGACCTGAGATGCCGGCCCCGACGACCACCACGTCCCACTCCTGGCTCATGGTGCTCCGCTGGCCCTGCAGCCCCTGCCTCCGCCGGTCCTGCTGCCCTTGGCGCCTCCAACGCTGCGAGCGGCCACCGAGGAAGCCTCACTGGCTGCACGAGCAGAGACAGCAGCAGCAGCTGGAAGAGGAACCCTGGGGAGTTCCCTGGAGGGTCTCCCTCGCTCAGGCTCCGCCCCCGACTCCTCCTCCACTAATCACGGCAGGGGAGGGCGTGGCCAGGGGACTCCTCCTCCGCCAGGTGAGCGAGCAAGGCTCGTTGGGGAAGACTTGCCCATAGAGAATCATTGGAGAATGCTTGCCCATAGAGAATCATTGGAGAATGCTTGCCCATAGGGAATCATTGGGGAATACAGGTACTTGTCCATAGAGAATAGTAATTGGAGAATACTTGCCCATAGAAAAACCATACTTGCTCATGGGGAATCATTGCGGTATACTTGCCCATAGAGACACTATACTTGCCTATAGGAAATCATACTCATCAATGTGTGTACAGTCAGCCTTCCTTATCCATAGATTTTTTTATCCCTGGATTCAAGCATCCACTGCTTGAAAATATTTTTTAAATGTATAAATTCCAAATAGCAAACCTTGATTTTTTTATTTTATATAAGGGACACCATTTTGCTGTGTCATTATATTTAATGGGACTTGAGCATCCATGGATTTTGTTATCCACAGAGGATCTTGGAACCAAACCCAGCGGATAACAAGGTCTCACTGTATTGTCTTTATGCCTTCAAGTCAACTTATGGCAACCCCATGAGATTCGCAAGGGTTTCTCAGGCAAGGAATACACAGAGGTGATTTTGCCAGTCCTCTGAAATGTAGCCTACAGCATCTGATGTTTCTTGGTGGTTTCCCATTCAAGTGCTATCCAGCGTTGGCCCTGCTTAGCTTCCAAGATCAGACACAATCTGGGTCTTTAGGGCATAATTTGTTGTTGTTGTTGTGGTTGTTATACACCTCCGAGTTGATCTCGACCCGTGGCAACTCTGTGGATGAGATATCTCCAAGAACCCCCATCCTCCACTTAGTGGTAGAATTCAAAGATATAGCTGTGTTGGTTTGTAGAATCAGCATGTAGAGAGAGCTTGTAGCACCTCTGAGACTCACTGAAAGAAAGAAGTTGGCAGCATGAGCTTTCGTAGACAACAGTCTATTTCTTTAGATGCATTTTACCCAATGTATCTGACGAAGCAGACTTTAGTCTACAAAAGCTCATGCTACCAACTTCTTTCTTTCAGTTAGTTTCAAAGGTGCTTCAAGATCTCTCTATGTCATCCACTTAGTTCTCCTAAACTCTTACTTGCGACCTTCTTAATATAATCCACCCATCTAGCACGCAGCCTACTCTCCACCTTTCCTAGCATTTATTGTTTTTTTCCAAAGAGTCATGCCTCCTTGAGACTCTTGTCCTCATGAATAAATTAAAATTTTAAAAAATTAAAAATAGCTGGGTTGTATTTACTTCGATCTTGTATTTGTTTGATCTATTCAGGCTGCATCCCATATCAGACAGGCTTTTGCTGAGGAGCCATACTAAATGTGCCAAACAGCTATTGGGCAGCAGCAGCAGTGTGTGTGTGTGTGTGTGTGTGTGTGAGACATTGTCTCAGAGACAACAGCAGCGTCACCATAGCTAACCCTTGTTAGTACTGCACAGAAGGAGGCACAGTAAACCTTTTTTTGAATGTCTTTTGCCACAAAAGCTCTATGGTGAGATAATCCAAAATGAAACAAGAGAATTCCCAGAAGGATGAAATTCCCAGGTCAGAAGGAGTTGCTGGAGAGGAGCAGAGGACAAGTGCGAGAATCACTGTGACTAATGATGCAACTGGACTCAAGCCGAAAGCACATTCATCTGTTGACATGGTCAGAGGTAGAAGGAAAGTCAGAAGCTGCATAGCACCTATTATAGGAACATGCAATGTGATCAGCATTAATTAGGGAAAGCTAGACATAGTAAAACAAGAAATGGAACATATAAACATTGCAACACTTGGAGTAAGTGAGCTAAAGTGGACCAGAATTTTGAGTCAGATAATTATATATTGTTTTACTCAGAAAATGAAAGTCTAAGAAGAATTGGGGTGGCATTAATAGGGAGCAGAGATGTAGCAAAAACATTCACAGAATAGAATGCAAAGTCTGAAACAACAAGACTTAAGGGGGAAAAACATCAATATAACCATAATCCAAGTTTATGCTCCAGCTACAGAGGCAGAAGATGAAGACGAAGTTGAGTCATCAGAAGTCAAAGTTGATTTGATAGCCATTAACATCCAGAACAAAATTTAATAGATAGTCCACCCTCTGTTTTCATTCTGGACCCCCCCCCCCCCCGTGAAAATGGAGTTTCACATATTTTAAGGCCCATTGGCTTGAATATAGGTGCGCAGCCACAGGAGCATGCGTGCATGTGCCTTGGGCACATGCCCCATTATTTCCCCTTCCATTCGTCCCTCGCACATAAGTGAGGGATGCAGTTTCCAAAATTGCAAGAACTGAGGGAGGACTGTATACCCAACTTTCTCTTAAATCGGACCTAAGTCCCAATCCTAAGAAGGGAGTTCCAGTGGCTGGGAGCAGCCACCAAAAAGAAGCACCTTTGCATTCCTACCATATGTGCCTATGGGAATGGTAGGATAAAAAGAGTGTCCTCTGCTTAAGATCTCAGAGCCTGCATGGGATTGTATGGAACAATATTGTGTCCGATAACTTTGACCTAAGCTGTATTTATAGGCCCAATTAAGCTGTTCGAATTGTGCCTGGAGACAAACTGGTAGTCACAGAACTTATTTTCTGTTCCTCCCTGTAACCAGTCCTAGTAAATAATCTAGCTGAAGCTCTTTGGACCAGCTGAGTAAAAAGGTTTGTTTGTGAAGAAATTTCCCCTCACCAGGAAAGACATTTATGCTTAGTAAAGTGGAAGGCAATATGAAAAGAGGAAGACTGCATTACAGATGAATAGACATAATTAAGGAAGTCATGGGACTGAGTCTGCAAGACCTTGGCAGGGCTACTGATGACAGGGTGGTTTGGAGGACATCATCATATGGTGAAGTTGACTTGACAGCAAGTAACAATAATACCAATCTTCCCCAACCTTCAGCATGTAGGATAGTCTCAATGACAATTCACACCATCCCCAGCCACCATGGCCCTTGTGTCCATCATTATTATTGGAATACCTCTGTTAACAAAGCCTCTGACAAAAAAGCTCCTTTTTACAAATTCTTGTCAGTCTGCACCAGTGTACCTGCAGTAAATAATCTGATAAGCAGGCATGAACATCAAAATGATGTTGGATATTTTATTGTTTTTAGCTGTTTTGAATTTTGAGGTAAACACTTTGTGCTTTTATTTTGTCTGTAACCCCGCTTTGATCCACTGGGAGAGACGGGGAAACATAAATAAAATTTATTATTATTATTATTATTATTATTATTATTATTATTAAAACTGAAAAAAGAGGAAACAGATAAGCCTGCCCCACCAATTACCCCCAGCATGTTTTAAAATCAACTGGCCACCAAAATGAAAATCATACAAAAAGTGGAAGCTGGTGAAAGAAGAGATTCCTGGGGGTCTTTCAAAAGAAGCTATCAAACAATCTCTGAAGGGTGCCGAATATATTTTGTGGACCTATACAAGGCTAACATGCTGTGGTTGTTTCATTTTACATATGCATATTGTTAGTTTTGAATAATAAGTTTTTTGAAACATGTTCAATTGCTCTTCTTTTTTGTGGTGGATCTCTATACTTTCCATTTTATATCTGCTTCTGGTACTACATTTTTTGTTAAAGAGGTAATGCCTGGGAACACATCTACCACATTAAATTGTACAGTAGTAGTAGTAATTAATAATATTTTGGTTTTTCATCCCTTACAAAAATACAACAAGGGAGCAGAGATCAAAAGGAGGCACAGGGATTAGGTCGGAGAAAAAGAGGAAAAGGCTGAGCTGGGAAGGGAATGCAAAACACTGTCTATTAAGTGGCATTATAGAGGGTTAGGACTGAGCAGTGAATATGGAGAGTTTCACTCCAACACTCAGTGCTCAGTTTTACAATTCTAGGCAGTCACACAAACAGGCATCTATTAGTGTCCTCAGTAAACCAGTTTGTCATGTTCAGGCTGGTCCAGGAAAGACAGCAAGTCATCAACCCAGAGTACAGAACCATGGATAGCTCCAAAATGACAATGGCTGGCGATGAACTGAGACTTATTATATTGGTAGCCTAAGACTACTCCCTGCAGCATCCATGTTTCCAGGCTCTACCAAGTATTAAACCTTAAGACATAGCTCTTTGTACTGAATATTTACACTCCGTCTTCTCTTCAGGACCTGCTTCTCAGGTTGCTATACTGGCTCCTAGGACAATGTAGCTACTAGAGGAGAGGCAGCCTGTTCCTGTGGTGGTCCAGGCTCAGGAGATGCAGTGTCTTCAGACTGTAAGCCTAAGGGCAGGGAACTGTCTGATTACCAATTTGTAAGCCGCTCTGAGAGCATTTCTGAAGAGAAGGGAATAAATAAATAAATAAATAAATAAATCATTGCCATGTAGATCTGATAAGGGCCTCCTTTGTATTTGCCTTGATGGGAGTTATTTGGGTTTGTTTAAAGACAAGGCCCTTTTTTACAGGCTACCTGTGTTTTTGGAGATAACCAAGGTAGTAGATGCCCTGAAATACCCTTGTTTGGGCTATTTTCCCACACAAAGTTTGGCATGGCCTGGGAAATCCCCAATATGTTGACCTTGCTCATGGAAGGGTAAACAGAAAAGTCTGTAATGCCTTGCAGAAGGGATTGGACCACATTCCTGTCACATCCCACTGTTTTATTCCAGTGACCAGAGTTCTGTTGGCTGATGCCATTTCTTTGTCATAAAAGGGCAATCTATTATTCCTGGGACTAGCAACAGGAGTGAGGCCCATGTTGGCTGGCCTGGTGGAGGAAAGCGACTAAGAACACATTTGTCCCTTGTCTTTGCTGGTTATGCAGAGGGGGGATATCAGACTTCGGTGTACACCTTGGCACTCCTTTGGTGAAGAGCTATGGGCTATGAAATCACCTTCACAGGCTAGGGAGTTTATGAGGCGAAGAAACAGCCTCCCGTTTGGGCTGATCGGGGGGAGGGGTGGTTCTCTCCTGTAAAGTCTATGGGGTGGGAAGTGTCCTTGGTTTACCTTCCAGTAAATGGCCAGCTGGGAAGCAGTCCATGATTTTGGATTGTTGTTGTGGTCAGGTTTTTCACCCAAGGGAAGGCTAAGGAAGTGGTCAAAGGTTGATGCCTGTGTCTCAGCTGGACCTGCATCAGGTTGCTCCCCCACTTTTATTGCTTATCTCCAGATTCAGTTTAGGTCAAATAAAGTGGTCCTCGTTTAACCCAGTGTCTTGTGTCTGGCCTTGTTATTTTGTGGATGGTCATCAGTTCACAGCTTCTGGACTGCCACAGCACTTCTCCTGGACACAATGCTGTTGCTCTTACTACTCATCATTGGCCAGTGTTGTCCATGTTTACCTCCAAGATGCCACCAGCTGTGAAACAGACAGCTCTCCCCAACAGATGTCAGATAAGACAAGACCCTCTTCTCCTTCTACCTGTGATCTCCGTGTGTGTGTGTGGGGGGGACTCTATTTAACATGTTTTGGGGCATTTACAGTTGGCCCTTGGGATTCACAGATTCCATATCTACAGATGCAACCACCCACAGCTTGAATACACACACACACACACACACACACACACACACACACACACACACCAAAAAGAAAGCCTTGATTTTGCCACTTTACATACGTAAGGGTCATCATTTTGCTATCCCAGTGTATTTAATGGGCTTTGAGCATCCACAGAACCAAACCTGAGTGGCTATCAAGGGCCAACCATACGATGCTTTCTGTGTCTGCAGAGCTTTACTGTACCATTCAGCACTGTCTCGAAAGACTTTTGACATGGCAGTTTAAATAGACTGACCTGCAGCTGCAATCTGAAGGTTATGTAGGTGTGGGTGGGAAGAGATACTGGCTGAAAATTATTATTGTTAGCATTTATTTATAGAGTATAGAGTAGGATTTGCACAGCAATTTACAGAGATCTTTACATAGATCAAAAATCGAAACCACTCTTAGTCCAGGCTCTACCTACAATATTTAAGATATAGAATTATTCTCTCAGTACATCTGTCCTTGTTCCCATCCCCATAATGCTGTAATTTACAGTGACTTAACATGGATTGAGCTCAACCAGTCTCGGTAAGTCAGGTCTGATGGGCCACCAGCCAAGGCTGCTAGAGGTCGAAGAGCTGCCTTGTTCCTCATTCTTCTTGACATTTCTAGTTTCTAACAAACTCAGTGCTCTCCAAACATCCTCCTCCTACTCTTGAAACTCACTCTGCAATGAACAGTAAGTGCTATTAATGAACAAATCTAGTAGTAAACACTTTTTTGAGACAGAGGGACATGAATTACCACATAACTAGTTCAATTTAGCTAGTAATTCTCACACTCTGAGATTGAATTCTGCTCACCAACACATTAATTTGTAAAGTCTCATTGGTGAAAGGATTACTAATTATCACATAATTAGCAGCATTTAACTAGTAGTTTCCAAATTATGGGAATGCCACTATCTGTGGCTTGAATCAAATAGGATGGATATTATTTGTTCAACTCTGACAGCTGCATACCTGCTCGGAGGTTTCATTATATCAAATTAAGAGGTATTCCAACCCTCAGAAAGCATTCACTAGGGAAACATAAACAATTTATGTTAGGTCAGAGAAATGGAATTTTTGAAATAAAGACAGCTGGACTTAAACAAAACCTCTGCTTTCTAGTTTTTGCCTTTCCTTATCAAGCTGATTTCCCCCCTAGACAGAGTTAGTACCAGATTATAAGAATTTTAAAAATTATTTTATGAGTTCTTATTATGTATTATACTCAATTGCCCAGTTATTCCCCCAGCTAGTGATCTTTTCTTTTTATCAGCATGATCAAAGTTCTAGCATCCTTAATAAGCCATTTTTTTCTATCTTATATTACATGCAATTTCTAGACAAAGAAATTAGCCTTTGAAGAAGTATGATTTTATATCTTTTGAAGGTCATAGTTCTCAGCATCAATAAAGCTCTGATAAGCATTTTTCTGTCCAACGTACACTATGTACAGTAGTTGCAAGATACTTTTTAAAATGTTCAGAGTTCTTTTATACAGTGAGCAGTGGTGCTAGGCTTAGAGTAAATCAATAACCAACTCACTCCTGCTGTCATGATGGCTGGGTTCAACAGCTGATTCAAAATCACTGCTGTTAACTATAGTGAGAGAAAGCAACAATATGCACAGGGATGAAAAATTGATTGCAAAATACATATAATATACTGACATTTTATTAAAACATGAATATATGTAATGCTTTCCATGCAAATTATTAATTAGATATTTTTAGGTGTTAAATAAAAGCTAGGAGATCCAGGGTGGTGTAGTGATTGGAGTGCTGGACTAGGAGACCAGGGTTCAGAACCCTTTGCATTCAAGGAAACATTGGGCAAGTCACTCTCTCGGCTTTAGAAGTCAGTAGCAAACCTCCTTTGAATAAATGTTGCCAGGAAAGTACAATGACATGGTCAACATAAAAGAGTTTATGTGAAGGCACATAGTACAGTGGGCCCTTGTTATCTTCTGGGGTTTGGTTCCAGGACCTGCCATGAATAACAAAATCCATGGATGTTCAAGTCCTGTTAAATACAATGGCACAGTAAAATAGTTTCTCTTATATAAAATGGCAAAACCAGAGTTTGCTATTTATACATTTTTTTTTATTATTTTCAAGCTGTGGGTGCTTGAATCCGCGGATAAAAAATTCGTGGATAAGGAGGGCCAACTGTAACAGCAAAATAAATAAATAAATAAATAAACAAACTAACTAACTAAATTATTGTCATGTACCTTCATGTCATTTCTGACTTATGATAACTCTAAGGCAAGCCTATCATGAGGTTTTTTTGGTGAGATTTGTTCTAAAAGGGTTTGCCTTTGCCTTCCTCTGAGGCTGAACCCACTGGTTTTCCATGAATGCGTGGGGATTCAACCCTTGGTCTCCAGAGTCATAATCCAACACTCAAACCACCACACCACACTGACTCTCAAAAGCTAGATATAAATCTGCTTAAACGCTTAGCAAAGTCCACTAGGAAATACCATTGTTGCAGTTTCTTATCAGTATTGTGACTGAAGTCTAAAACAGTGAAGCACATTCAGCTGCTACATATTCTTGGCAGAGGAGGAGAAACTCTGTAACCATTTTTGTTGATTGGAGAAGAGCATGTTCAAATGTGGTGTGACAGTGGAGAAGGAGGAAAGAGAGAGCCATTTGGAAAAAGCAGTCCCCTCCTGGTTGCTGAGAGTAGATGGTGTACTTCTTATTTTTATTCAGGCCTTCAAAATATCTAATCACACCAATGATTCAACACCTTGCCATACAAAAATTGGACTGCAATAAGGATCTAAATTTGGTATGCTACCAGACAATGTGAAAAATAGATTTGCACTATTGAACCTAATTGACTGGGAACCAGATGAGCTCTGGACTGAAGCAGGAACATTGTCAGGGAGGACACTAGCCAAAAAGAAAGAGAAGCCTCAATAGACAGAAGAAATTCTTCAAGCAGTCAAGGACATAAGAGAAGCAAAAATAAAAGAGTACAAAAATAGAACCAGAACCCTGATACCAACTGTTTATCCTTGTGTGCAGGTATAAGGAGAACTACAATAATAATCAATGCAGAGAAATAAAAGTTGACAACCAAAAGAAAGAACAAGAGACCTCATCAACAAGACCCAAGGAATCAAAGGAAAATTAAAACGAAGAGTAGAGATACTTTATGATCAGCAGGAGAATGCACTACATGACTAATGTCCAAAACACACTGCAGAAATAATCCAGTGTGAGACCTTTAACTACCTGGCTCAATGCTAGGGAACTTTGGGAACTGCAGTTTTATGAGATACTGAGCCTTTTCTGTCAGAGTGCTCTGGTGCCATAATAAACTACAATTCCCAGGATTCCCTAGCACTGAGCCAGAGTAGTTAAAGAGGTCTCAAACTGGATTATTTCTGCAGTATGTTTTGGAACATAGCAGAAATAAAAAGCCGATGGAAATTATACACAAAAGAACTGTATATTAAGTATTTATAAACTATTCCATTATAGATATCACTACAAGAAGCTCTCTTCAGGAAACTGAGGCCCTATACCAGGGGTAGGCAACCTTTTTGAGCCGGGGGCTGGGTTGCTGTCCCTCAGACAACTGGGGGACACATTTATCATTTAAACAGCATACCTCTAAAGTGTCTCGAAGCAGCTTTATTTTGGCCTGTCTGTATCAGTGTCTGAGAAATTCAGAAGAGAAATTGATAAAGTACAAGTAATCAATTATGCTAATCAAAGATTACCATAATAAATTCATGATGAAATCCAGGAAAGAACTAGAATGTGAGGGAATGAAATACAACTGGTTTTTATATAAACAACTAAGATTTTGAAAGAGACAAGAATGAAATAGAGAATATGTTTTTAGAAAACTGTAGACACGAGACAGCAAGATTTTTATAAGTTTTTCTCAAACAAGAATTGGAAGATTATTAAAGATTCAATGATAAAATGGGCCCAAAATATTGGCCACACAATAGATTTAGGACACGGGGGGGGGGAGTCAAAAGCTTACACTCTGCCAAGATCTAAAAGAAATTTATTTTAAAATGTTATACAGTACTCTATAAAATGTATGAAACTGGTGATAATAAATTCTAGAAATGTCATGAAACACTAGGAACATTCTTTCACATATGGCAGAAACATCCTATAGCAAGGAAATATTGGTTGAATATTCATATCTTGATGTCAAAGATATTAGATAAGGAATTCACACTGAATCCAGACCTTTATCTATTAAATATGATTCATACATTGGAAGAAATCTTTGAGAAGGAATGTGGGAGAGTAATGTTGTGTATGATATCAGCGACAAGGATTTTGTTTTCACAAAAATGGAAAACTAAAGATACAGTATACCCACATCCAAATAATGGTTGATAAAGGGCACCCATATGATGGAAATGGATAAACTAAAGTATTGGATAAACTAAAAACCATTGGATAAATAGGAGAAAGATTGAAAACCAGTTACAACTCACTGAAAAGAAAAATAGATAAGGGCGAAGAGAGATCAGATATAAAACAAGAAGAATTAAGTTAATGTTATTGCAAGCCTAATAGTGAATGTGGAAATATATGTCACTCTTGCATGGTTATAAGAATAGATATAGAGGACAGATTTAGGGGTAGAATTAAAAAACAAACAAAAAACAAGACACTGTTAAAAGAGGGTCAAGAAAATTAAAAGTAGAATTCCACAAAGACTAGGTATTAAATATAAAAGAAGTTCAAATAAATTTAAATTGAATGCCTGAAAGAAAGTTCAAATACTTAAAGTTAATATATATGGTGTTACTATAAGATAACAATATGAAGAATTTTAATATAGCAATACAGTTATGATCATGGATTGTCAAGAAGTTGTATATTGATTTTTGATATATACATGATTGTATTGTGCTAATAAAGAAAAATGAAACAATGACAGATTCATTTGAAGAAGAAAGAAGTAAAGGCAAACTGCCAATTTCAGAAAGTGAAGTGGAAAATGTACTTGGACCACTTGGGAGAAATAAATCACGAGGAACAGATGGCATACCAATAGAGTTGCTTCAGTCTATAGAGACAGAATAGATTCTAGTTCTAACTAAAATATGTCAACGAATATGGAAAACAAAACTATGGCCTAGAAACTGAATATGCTCAACATACATTACAATAACAATAAAGGTTACACCAGAGACTGTAACAACCACATGAACATTTTATTAATTTCCCAGGCAAACAAAGTAATACTCAAAATTCCACAACAAAGACTTTTGCTATATATGGAGCAAGAAAGGCAAGACATCCAAGATGGGTTCAGGAAAGGAAGAGTTAATAGGGATCATATCAGAAACATATGCTGGATAATGAGGTGTATCAAAGAATTTCAGAAAAAAATCAGCTTGTGCTTTATTGACTATAAGAAAGCCTTTCTTTAGTCTGTACTCAGAGTTGAAAAAAGCTGCTGTTAGGACAGAACGCAAAGAAATGGAATAATTTCCAACTGATAAGGGGTGGGGGGTGGGGTCAGATGAGACTGCCTTTTATCACTGAATACCAAAGTCAGGATTGCCTGTGCTTTTGTGTTCTCCCTTTCTATGTATGGTTGTGAAAAATGGATAGTGAAGAAAGCTGATAGGAAGAAAATAAACTCATCTGAGATACTGGAGGAGAGTACTGAGGATACCATGAACAGTCATAAAGAGAAATGAATTGATCCCAGAACAAAAGAATATCCCCATGTTACTTCACTTGAACAAAATTAGATTCCTGTCCTCCTTTTAGCTTCATAGGAAACAACTCTACTAAAAAAATGAAATTCACTAAGAACACAGAAATTGTTATTGAGCATTCCATTGCACTCTGAAATTCCAACCCATCAATTCAGCTGCCTTGGTACATCAAAAATGAGTGCAAAGACACTCTGCTCTTCTACCAACCAAAGGAAGAAGTGCAGGAAAGATCCATCCTGAGGACTTTATCACACTGGAAAAATCAGGTGTTTAACCAGTGATTAACCTGTGAAAATTGTGCAATCTAGATTAAAATTTTCACACAACATCAACATTATAGTGTCATTATTCCAGGAATAAACTGGCAATAAACAGCAACAAATGGTTTGTTATGTTTATTGCCTGTTTATTCCTTTGTTATTCCCAGGATAATGTCTCTTTAAGCATGATGTGTGTGAAAATCTTTAATAGCGATTTCACAATTTTCACGCATTAATTGCTGGTTAAACCCTCAATTTTCCCTGTGTGATAAAGTGCTATCTCAAGGAGATAAGAGGGAATGCATAGAAAGAGTAAGAATGTCCTGGTTCCTGCTACCAGAGAAAGCTTCAGTAAACATATTTTCCCTCTGTCTGCCCTTGGACAACACAGCCAAGGTCGAACACACTGAACTTTTCCATTTGTACACACTGGCCTTTTCCATCTACGAAAAGGAAATTCATTGATTGATTGACTGATTGATAGCATTCAATACTGCTTACAGCTGAAAGAGCTCTCTGAGAAGCCTATGGCCTGTTACAGACTGCCAAAATAAAGCTGATTCGGGTCTCTTTGGAGTTATGCTATTTAAATGATGCATGCATCCTAAGAATCCGGAAGCTGCACCAAAGCTGCACTCTACTGCTTAGGAATGGAGAGTGGCTTTGGTGCGACCTCCGGACTCTTAGGACCCATGCATCATTTAAATAGCATACCTCCAAAGAGACCTGAAGCAGATTTATTTTGGCAGTCTGTAACAGGCCAATATATCAATAAAGGCAAGGCAAGACAGTCCCTGCTCTCAGAATTATTTTCTAAAAGCACATAACACAAAATGGAAGATTAATACAGAGGCAAAAGAAAGATATGTAAAATCATGTGCAAATTATTCTCATGCTCAGGGAGGTAGGGGTATGTATGATTTGTTGTATATCTTCTTGTAGATTATGTCTGAAAGGCAGGCAATAGGTATTTTGAATAAATGCTTCAAATGAATGCATTCAGTTAAGGCATTGTCAATAAATAGTGAAATGCTACTCATCTTTACTTGGAAGCAAGTCCCAGAATGGCCATAGCTCAGTGTGCAGAAGGTCTCTGGTTCAATCTATGGCAGTTATAGATAATAATAATAATAATAATAATAATAATAATAATAATAATAATAATAATA